>NC_057814.1:124928559-125007941 GCF_018294505.1 Triticum aestivum | reverse complement strand
GTTCTCTTTTTTTTTTTTACTTTTGTTTAATTTTCCTTTTCTGTTTTCTGTTTTACTTTAGTTCCTCTTTTATTTTAGTTTTATAAACTATAAAAGTTGTCCCTAATTTAGTGTTAATAAATAGGCTACTGCCACATAAGTTTGGGCAACTAAATAAAATAGTTTAATATTTTTTTTGTAAAAGGCATTCAACTAATTGTTTTTGCTACTATTTAAAATATTTTAGAGTATTTAAACCATTTCTAAAAGTGTGGTTTCTCCACCATACTTACCCATGCATTATTTGGCTTACCCCGAACATTTTTAGTTTTAATATTTGAAAACTTTTATTGTTTGCTTGATTTTGAATTTGAATTTGAACGATTTCGAACTAACACGAGATTAGCAACAGTAATCGAGGTGACGTGGCATCATTAGTAGATGGTTACTGTAGCTTAATTATCCGGGCATCACAATTCTCCTCCACTACAAGAAATCTCGTCGCGAGATTTAAGAGGGGAGTAAGGGGGAAAGTTCTGGTTACGATATTCTAACGGATCTTCTCAAAGAAGTTAATCCCTTTCGTTGATGTCTTCAATTCTTTATTCAATGCATCATGATGAAGTTGTCATCCTTTCTTCAAGAACTCCATCATACTTACGAAAGGATAAGGGGGTATTACGGAAGAACGGACCGCTACAATGTTTGCTTATCTAGTAGATAACATCAGGGAAGGTCGCGTAAAGTAACTCTCGAATTTGTAACTTAAGACATTATCGAGAGCAAAGCGAGGAGGTATTATGGGAAGTTTCGAGCGGGCGGGCAATCGTTCGATGCCTGAAACAAAGTGTGAAAGGGGTTCAAGCAACGGGAATAAGTATTGTGTCTGATACCAGAATAGATCACTAGGAATGTGGTTCGTGAATTGCATACGAAGCCAAGCTCAAGGAATATCTTTGGCAATAGGGTCTACAGGAGAGTCAGGTTTCGATCCTGTGGAACTGTGGGTTATGGGCCCACCACGTGGGTTAAAAGTAGAAAGGGCGGTAATGTCTCGCACGATCATGTAAGCAAGACATGTCAGAGGATAGCCTGTCAGTTATGTCGGCAACAACACCGGTACCAAGGACGAGGGACGAAGAGAACCTTTTCCTGCTCGTTGAACGAGGCGGACCAATAGGCAAAGTTCCCGTCCATCGGTGGTTACCGGAATGTCATCAACAATAGTAACAGGGTCTTACCGACAGAGTGGTACAACGAGGTGTTTGCACAAGTAGGGAATTATTACTGCTTATTTCATATAGGTCATAGAAAGGGTTTAAACAACCCAATGGGAAGGGAAAAGTGTCTATCAGATTTAATCGGAACAATGGAAAGAAAAATGTGTTTAAACACATATTTCAGGGGTATATCCTTCCCAAGGACAAGCAGATGATATCCATGACAGGATAGAAGGTAGAAAACCATTTAGGTAAGGTGAGAGAAATTTCCTGACATTACCCATACAACGGTGTTTGGATAATTGACAAGGAAAATTTAGCATTGTGCTTTAATGTTTTTATTGAAAATCGAAGTACCATAGACATGCTTCGAGATAGCATTGACATGGTCTTCAAGCCAAGGTCAGGCTTTGGATACACAAAGGATCCATCAGGTTAAACTTATTAAACAAGGCATTCAATTTCCTCATGGAAAAAAATGGTTAACCATGTTAAAAAAAGAAACTATAACACTAGGTCCTCCGGCCAGGTGTTCTAGGCATGACATCACCTTATCGGGTCATATAAAGACCAATGTTATAGCTCTTGGAATTATGTTCCAACCATCATATCTGACCGAGATTCAGATCTGATCGGTGTTGGGGTACCTCAGACTCAGGATGCCTGAGAAGAAAAGGTGCAAAACAAATTGACGACACGACATTGTAAGATTCTCGGGAATTGATCTATGGAAGCGAGTTCCGAAACAAGAGTTCATCATCAAACCAAGGAGAGGACGAGGAGGTGACTGAGGGACTCAGCGACAATTCAACAAGATTTCTAACAAGATGGATTTCCACAATTATGTGAACAAGGAGATAACTTTTGTCGGATCAATGATACAATGATGTATGCTCGAGGAAAACATACACAATTAAACATTGGTTGGAAGGTGCACCCGAAATATGGGCTAGGTTGCACGACCAACGTCGGAATGGTGATTCAATAATCAATAGTCTAAGAATGAACGGCCGACCATTAACTCCAAAGCAATAGGGTTGCTAGAAGGGCAGAATCCAAACAGCACCGCTCACTTGTTGGTACCCCGGTTGGAATCAACACGAGGACCCAAGAAAGAATGGTGATGGTGAGAAGTATCACCATTCCAAGAATTCTTAAGAGGTGGTAAAATTCTCACAACATTGATGACATAAGAGATGTTAATGTTCCAAGGTAAAGAAGAACAATTGCTGGATAGCAAGGAACTCAAGGTACAACGCAAAACTAGAACAAGTTTTGTGTTGGGAGGGAGATCAATAATGTTGTCGATGTTAACTCAATTCATCGAGGGGGCAAGCACGGAATTTCTCATCAGGAACTCAATGTACATCTCGGAAGAAGTTAAAATGTTGACGATGATCACGACACATTTATCGAGAGGTTTCAAGAAGACGTAATCGATCGGCGACGACATCACACCAAGGGAATGGTGAAGCAAAAGGTTACTATAACCATAGATAAGATGCCATCTCAGAATTCGGAGTTGTCTCTCAAGACAAACAATATGATGCGGAAAGTTCATGTAAGCTTAGAGCAGTGTCGGGATTGTGTCCCGAGGATGAAGGGCATAGGTAGAATGGTCAAGCAGTCAGCCTGACGATGATAATGTAGTCAATCAGTTGGGAATGACATGATCGAGTACAAACTCGTAAGCAATGAAGATTACTAAGAGTTGTCGAATCGCAGTGTGGACTCGATTCACTATTCCGTGTTCTCGGTTGACGACAACCTAGAACTCGTGGAGTGACTCTGATAGGGAAAGGTATTACTCCAGCACAAATTCATAAGATGTAGTGCAATGGCATGATATCCTCGAGATACCAGGGGGATAATACTCGAAGGCAGAGCAAACGAAAGGTTGAAGTGGGGTGTATTGATATATAGAAGACAAGCGCTTTAACTTGTCTGAGAAATGGAATCAAAGGAAGAAATTATGGTCGGAACCATAATCATAAATGATCGAACCACGGATACAAGATGAACTTCTAACAAGGGGGTAATTATTTTTACGAGCAGTTTCCATGATAAGTTCTACATCGTGTCCATGGGCATGAACACAAAGTTCAAGGTCGACTCCCACTTCTTTAATGCATAGCCTTTCATTCACTTCTCGCCTTCAACGAAGTTGTGTGTTGAAATTTTATCTGACATAACACCAGTAGAGTATGACCCGTAGTAGTTTCCGGGTTCACACAGATTAGAGAAGGCATATGTCCAACCCATCGGGGCCTCTTAGGAACATATACCACAAACTTCAGGAGTAAATAACACAAGCTCGATAGCAGAGCATGGTTGACAAAGCAGAGGATACAATTTACCAAAGGCATTAGGTATCCGAGAAAAGACTCACAAAGTTATTGAATATGAAGGACGTCGTCGGATAAAATCCAATAAAGGTTCTGGTGGTCCTCAAGGGATCGGATGTGAGCATCGGTACTCAACCAGAAGAAGAAAGAAAGCAAGGCGATTGGAATATCAAAACAACTGACTAATTCAAAGCTCAAATGCAAAGGAATTATGAGTTCCAAATCAAGTGATCAGAAGCAAACACTCTGATCAAGGATGGATAAGTTGAGTAGGCTTAGGGATACAATCGACAGCAATTGATTAGTCGAGAACCAGCTCCTGTTCAAAATGACAACTGAGCCGAAAGGATAAATCCTGAGGATTGCGAGCATCCGCAGCATATTGAATGAACAGACTCAAAATGATAGTGGCAAAGGATGCCAATAAGATCACTAGACTTATGGGATTAACCATAATGTAAGCAAGTAAGAATTTCAAGAGCAATAGGCTGCTGAGGATTTTCGGAAGATCGAATGGTATTTCGAAGATTGGTGACATACATGAATCAACTGGGGATGAGTGGATACTCGGTAAGTGCGAGAAATTATCCGTATGGGTATTCATGTGGCAAAGAACTGCAAGGTAGTAGGCACAAAGTATTCTCGCATAATAGAGAGAATTTCGGGGTATCTTGTAATAACAAGATCAACGGGGAATGATTGTATGAATGGCAAGTATACATGGTTATTCATAGGGGTTTATCGATGGAAGTGAATTGCAAAAAGCGATGGCACATAGCCTCGAGAGTAAATCATAGAGTATCTTCGGAATCTTCTGGTGCAGCAGGCGGTCATCGGTAACACGGGGCTCTCTGGGTGGAAGTGATCACGAGATCCTAATGTTAGAGTTAGCAAAATTCATTTAACCCGAATAGAAGGAAGATCAGAGTCCCAGAGTATAGACGAGGAGTAAAAGATCCTAATACCACCCAATGGCGACGTGGGCTCGTAAGCCGCACAGCCATGCTAGTAAAAGTTTTTCAATGACTAGACTCGACTTCGGCCAAGGAGTTGGAAAGGGGGATTCCTACAGGCAGTCGGCTCTGATACCAACTTGTGACGCCCCCGATTCAATCGTACACTAATCATGCACGCAAATGTGTACGATCAAGATCAGGGACTCACGGGAAGATATCACAACACAAGTCCACAACATAAATAAGTCATACAAGCATCATAATACAAGCCAGGGGCCTCGAGGGCTCGAATACAAGTGCTCGATCATAGACGAGTCAGCGGAAGCAACAATATCTGAGTACAGACATAAGTTAAACAAGATTGCCTTAAGAAGGCGAGCACAAACGGGGATACAGATCGAAAGAGGCGCATGCCTCCTGCCTGGGATCCTCCTACCTACTCCAGGTCGTCGTCAGCGGGTTGCACGTAGTAGTAGGCACCTCCGGTGTACTAGGAGTCGTCGTCGACGGTGGCGTCTGGCTCCTGGGCTCCAGCATCTGGTTGCGACAACCAGGTAGAAAGGAAAGGGGGAAAAGAGGGAGAAAAGCAACCGTGAGTACTCATCCAAAGTACTCGCAAGCAAGGAGCTACACTACATATGCATGGGTATATGTGTAAAGGGCCATATCGGTGGACTGAACTGCAGAATGCCAGAATAAGAGGGGGATAGCTAATCCTGTCGAAGACTGCGCTTCTGGCCACCTCCATCTTGCAGCATGTAGGAGAGAGTAGATGGTAAGTTCACCAAGTAGCATCGTATAGCATAATCCTACCCAGCGATCCCCTCCTCGTCGCCCTGTTAGAGAGCGATCACCGGGTTATATCTGGCACTTGGAAGGGTGTGTTTTATTAAGTATCCGGTTCTAGTTGTCATAGGGTCAAGGTACAACTCCGGGTCGTCCTTTTACCGAGGGACACGGCTATTCGAATAGATAAACTTCCCTGCAGGGGTGCACCACCTAACCCAACACGCTCGATCCCATTTGGCCGGACACACTTTTCTGGGTCCTGCCCGGCCGCGGAAGATCAACACGTCGCAACCCTACCTAGGCACAACAGAGAGGTCAGCACGCCAGTCTAAATCCTATGTGCGCAGGGGTCTGGGCCCATTGCCCATTGCACACCTGCACATTGCGTACGCGGCCGGAAGCAGACCTAGCCCCCTTAATACAAGCGCGAGCTTACGGTCCAATGCGGCGCGCGCCGCTCAGTCGCTGACGTCACGAAGGCTTCGGCTGATACCACGACGTCGAGTGCCCATAACTTTCCCACGTAGTTGGTTAGTGCGTATAGACCAAATGGCCAGACTCAGATCAAATACGAAGAACTCGTTAAGCATGTTATTTTAAAGTAACCGCGAACGCCGACCAGGGCCAGGCCCACCTCTCGCCTAGGTGGTCTCAACCTGCCCTGTCGCTCCGCCACAAAGATCCACTCGCGGGTACTCCTACGAGCCAACCCGACTTTAGTCACCACAGGTATCATATATCATGTATATAAGTATATACCCGTGATCACCTCCCGAGTGATCACGGCCCGATAGTATAGCATGGTAGACGGACAAGAATGTAGGGCCACAGATGGAATACTAGCATCCTATACTAAGCATGTCGGATTGCAGGTAAAGGTAACAACAGTAGTAGCAAGGACAGGCTATGCATCAGGATAGGATTAACGGAAAGCAGTAACATGCTACACTACTCTAATGCAAGCAGTAGAGAGTAGAATAGGTGATATCTGGTGATCAGGGGGGCTTGCCTGGAATCTCAGCCGAGAAGGAGGGGTCGTCAACACCGTAGTCGTACTGGGTGTCGGTCTCGGTGTCTAGCGAGAGAAGAGGGGGAAGAAACAATAAATACAATGCAAACAAATGCATGACATGACAAAGCGTGATGCTAGGGGTGCCCAATCACGGTAATAGGTGATACCGGCGAAGGGGGAAACACCCGGGAAAGTATTCCCGGTGTTTTGCGTTTCCGGACAGATGAACCGGAGGGGGAAAGTTGCGAGTTCGATATGTTAGGGATGTGTGGCGGACGAACAGGCTGCGTATCCGGATTCGTCTCGTCGTTCTGAGCAACTTTCATTTAGAAAGTATTTTCATCCGAGTTACGGATTATTTTATATGATTTTCTAAAGATTTAATCATTTTCTGATTTTAATTATTTATTTAAATCCAACATTATCCAGAACAATGAATGATGACGTAGGCATGACATCAGAGTGATGTCAGCAGGTCAACTGGTCGGTTGACCAGTCAAACCAGACAGGTGGGTCGAGTGGGACCTACATGTCATTGTCTGGGGCACTAACAGGGGGTTTAGACTAACTAAATGGGTTAATTAGTGGGTGGGGCCGAGTAGTCAGTGACTACTTAGTTAATTAAAATAATTAATGAAATAATTAGCATTTTATTTATTTACAAAAATGTTTTAAATGACGCGGGCCCGCATGTCAGTGGCAGTAGCTGCCACATCAGCGCAGTTGACTTCGGTCAACGTGGCCAGTTGGGGCCCCGAGGCCCACAGGCAGTGACCCAGGGGGTGGGCCCCTGTGTGCCAGCTCAGCGGAGCCGCCGGAGTAGCTCCGGCGAGCTCGCGCGCAGCGGCCGAACGCCGGCGAGCGTCGGGATTCACCTACGGGGCACCAAATCGGGCGCGGGTAGGCTCTCTAGAACAGCCTCTTCGCGCCGCGTCCGATGGAGGGGAGCACGACGGCGGGGGTGGTCGGAATGGTCGTCGGCGACGAGCGCGGCGGACGGCAGTTCGGGCGCGGACGGGGATCGCGCTACGGGGCGTTCGAACGAGGCGTGTTTGGGACCGAACAGACGAGTGCGTCGTGGCGCGTCGAACGGTGGAGGGGGCTTGGCCGGAAACAGCCGGAGACAGCGGTGGCGAGAGGCGGAGCGGACGCCGGAGTTCGGGCGTCAGTGGATTCAGCGCTAGGGGGCACGGGAATGCGTGTGCGCGTGCGTGTTGGGTTCCTGGAAGCACCAGGAACACGATGCCGTGCTCACGCGAGCACGACGGATAGCATGGCCATGGCGGCGAGGCGATCCGCGGCGACGTGCTCACGGCAACGGCGACGAGGCAGCTACGGTGCGCGAGGGAGCTAACGGAGATGGGAGGGAGATGGGGGAGCTCACCGTGCGGCACGCAAGATGGCCCTTGGGAGTTTAGTAGCAGCAGAGTCGACGGCGCTCGTCGGAGACGCGCCGGGGACCCGAGGAAGAATTCGAGGCCGGCGCAGCGTTCGTGGGCGCCTGGCGTCCTGCGGCTCGTCGGGGAGGCGTAGTCGAGGGAGGTGGAGCGAGCGGACACGTCGGAGAGGTGCGGAGGTCGCGGTGGCCGCGAGTTCTACGGCGGCGAGGCCATGGCGGTGCTCGGATGCGGTGGGATGGATCTGAGGGAAGAGGGAGGCTCAGGGACCGAGAGGGCGAGCGGGGGCGAGTGGGAGATGGGATCGAGGAGGCGAGTGCGTGGCGATCTTATCCCCTCCTCGACGCCGGCGAGGGGGGTCCGGCGGGGACACACCCCTGTTCCGACCCTGGTCGGGGGAACAGGGAAGGGGAGAGATTGACCGGGGGAACGGGCCGGGTCGGCCGGGTCGGCCGGATGGGCCAGGTGGGCCGGCCTCGCTGCGAGCTGGGCCGTCTGGTCCAGGGGGGTTCTCTTTTATTTTTGTTTTACTTTTGTTTAATTTTCCTTTTCTGTTTTCTGCTTTACTTTAGTTCCTCTTTTATTTTAGTTTTATAAACTATAAAAGTTGTCCCTAATTTAGTGTTAATAAATAGGCTACTGCCACATAAGTTTGGGCAACTAAATAAAATAGTTTAATATTTTATTTTTTTTGTAAAAGGCATTCAACTAATTGTTTTTGCTACTGTTTAAAATATTTTAGGGTATTTAAAACATTTCTAAAAGTGTGGTTTCTCCACCATACTTACCCATGCATTATTTGGCTTACCCCGAACATTTTTAGTTTTAATATTTGAAAACTTTTATTGTTTGCTTGATTTTGAATTTGAATTTGAATGATTTCGAACTAACGCGAGATTAGCAACAGTAATCGAGGTGACGTGGCATCATTAGTAGATGGTTACTGTAGCTTAATTATCCGAGCGTCACACACATACCCTCGTAGACCGAAAGTGGAAGCGTTAGCACAACGCGGTTGATGTACTCGTACGTCTTCACGATCCGACCGATCAAGTACCGAACTCACGGCACCTCCGAGTCCAACACACGTTCAACTTCATGACGTCCCTCGAACTCCGATCCAGCTGAGCTTTGAGGGAGAGTTCCGTCAGCACGACGGCGTGGTGACGATGATGATGTTCTACCGGCGCAGGGCTTCACCTAAGCACCGCTACGATATTATCGAGGTGGATTATGGTGGAGGGGGGCACCGCACACGGCTAAGAGATCCAAGGGATCAATTGTTGTGTCTCCAAGGGGTGCCTCCCTCCTCGTATATAAAGGAGTGGAGGAGGGGGAGGGGGCGGCCACCCTAGGCGCGCCCCATGAGGAGTCCTACTCCCACCGGGAGTAGGACTCCTCTTCCATGTGGGAGTAGGAGAGGAGAGGGAAGGAGAGAGAGGGGAACGGAAAAGGGGGGCGCCGCCCCCCTTCTTGTCCAATTCGGACTAGGGGGAGGGGGCGCGCGGCTGCCCCTTGGCCGCCCCTCCTCTTCTCCACTAGGGCCCAATAGGCCCATTAGTCTCCCCGGGGGGTTCCGGTAACCCCCCGGTACTCCGGTATATGCCCGATACTCCCCGAAACCATTCCGGTGTCCGAACATAGTCGTCCAATATATCAATATTTATGTCTCGACCATTTCGAGACTCCTCGTCATGTCCGTGATCACATCCGGGACTCCGAACTACCTTCGGTACATCAAAACACATAAACTCATAATATAACCGTCATCGAACTTTAAGCGTGCGGACCCTACAGGTTCGAGAACTACGTAGACATGACCGAGACACGTCTCCGGTCAATAACCAATAGCGGAACCTGGATGCTCATATTGGCTCCCACATATTCTACGAAGTTCTTTATCGCTCAAACCGCATAACAACATATGTTGTTCCCTTTGTCATCGGTATGTTACTTGCCCGAGATTCGGTCGTTGGTATCTCAATACCTAGTTCAATCTCGTTACCGGCAAGTCTCTTTACTCGTTCCGTAATACATCATCCCGCAACTAACTCATTAGTTGCAATGCTTGCCAGGCTTAAGTGATGTGCATTACCGAGTGGGCCCAGAGATACCTCTCCGACAATCGGAGTGACAAATCCTAATCTCGAAATACGCCAACCCAACAAGTACCTTCGGAGAAACCTGTAGAGCACCTTTATAATCACCCAGTTACGTTGTGACGTTTGGTAGCACACAAAGTGTTCCTCCGGTAAACGGGAGTTGCATAATCTCATAGTCATAGGAACATGTATAAGTCATGAAGAAAGCAATAGCAACATACTAAACGATCAAGTGCTAAGCTAACGGAATGGGTCAAGTCAATCACATCATTCTCCTAATGATGCGATCCCGTTAATCAAATGACTACTCTTTGTCTATGGCTAGGAAACATAACCATCTTTGATCAACGAGCTAGTCAAGTAGAGGCATACTAGTGACACTCTGTTTGTCTATGTATTCACACATGTATCATGTTTCCGGTTAATACAATTCTAGCATGAATAATAAACATTTATCATGATATAAGGAAATAAATAATAACTTTATTATTGCCTCTAGGGCATATTTCCTTCACGTGCGTCTTCACGATCTGACCGATCCAAGTACCGAATGTACGGCACCTCCGAGTTCAGCACACGTTCAGCTTGATGACGTCCTGCGAACTCCGATCCAGCAGAGCTTCACAGGAGAGTTCCGTCAGCACGACGGCGTGATGATAGTGATGATGTTGCTATCGACGCAGGGCTTCGCCTAAGCACCGCTACGATATGACCGAGGTGGAATATGGTGGAGGGGGGCACCGCACACGGCTAAGAGATCAAGAGATCAATTGTTTTCTCTAGAGGTGCCCCCTGCCCCCGTATATAAAGGAACAAGGGGGGAGGTGACCGGCCAGGAGGAGGGCGCGCCAAGGGGGGGTAGGACTCCTCCTTTTCCTTGTTGGAGTAGGAGAGGGAAGGAAGGGAGAGAGGAGGAGAAGGAAAAAGGGGGGCGCCGCCCCCCTCCTTGTCCAATTCGGACTAGAGGGGGAGGGGGCGCGCGGCTACCCTGGCCGCCCCTCCTCTTCTCCCACTAAGGCCCATGAGGCCCATTTAACTCCCCAGGGGGTTCCGGTAACCCCACGCTACTCCGGTAAATGTCCGAAACTTCCCGGAACCTTTCCGGTGTCCAAACATAGTCGTCCAATATATCGATCTTTATGTCTCGACCATTTTGAGACTCCTCGTCATGTCCGTGATCATATCCGGGACTCCGAACTACCTTCGGTACATCAAAACACAAAAACTCATAATACCGATCGTGACCAAACTTTAAGCGTGCGGACCCTACGGGTTCGAGAACTATGTAGACATGACCGAAACACGTCTCCGGTCAATAACCAATAGCGGAACCTGGATGCTCATATTGGCTCCCACATATTCTACGAAGATCTTTATCGGTCAAACCGCATAACAACATACGTTGTTCCCTTTGTCATCGGTATGTTACTTGCCCGAGATTCGATCGTCGTTATCTCAATACCTAGTTCAATCTCGTTACCGGCAAGTCTCTTTACTCGTTCCGTAATGCATCATCCCGCAACTAACTCATTAGTCACATTGCTTGCAAGGCTTATAGTGATGTGCATTACGGAGAGGGCCCAGAGATACCTCTCCGACAATCGGAGTGACAAATCCTAATCTCGAAATACGCCAACTCAACAAGTACCTTCGGAGACACCTGTAGAGCACCTTTATAATCACCCAGTTACGTTGTGACATTTGGTAGCACACAAAGTGTTCCTCCGGTAAACGGGATTTGCATAATCTCATAGTCATAGGAACATGTATAAGTCATGAAGAAAGTAATAGCAACATACTAAACGATCAAGTGCTAAGCTAACGGAATGGGTCAAGTCAATCACATCATTCTCCTAATGATGTGATCCCGTTAATCAAATGACAACTCATGTCCATGGCTAGGAAACTCAACCATCTTCGATTAACGAGCTAGTCAAGTAGAGGCATACTAGTGACACTATGTTTGTCTATGTATTCACACATGTATTATGTTTCCGGTTAATACAATTCTAGCATGAATAATAAACATTTATCATGATATGAGGAAATAAATAATAACTTTATTATTGCCTCTAGGGCATATTTCCTTCAATTCATCTCCGTGCTAATGAAGCATTTCTACTTGAAACCACCTAATCATCAAGATATAGTGGTTTGACAAACCCTATTCAATCCAAGCCTCCAACATTCCATCCAAAGCCATCGAAAGCAACCTGGTAAAATTACTGTTACCATGTCGGAAATTCTGAGCAATACAATTTAGAACTTCTGCAACGTTAACAGAGAGTGCCACTATTGAAGTGATCTCTTCGGAGTCACCGATTTTTTTTCATTCGGAAGTACTGATGCATATGAAACTTGACACGTTTGTTCACTCTAGAGCCACCGAGCAATTCCTGTCAGAATCTCCGAGATGTGCAATAAAGTGAGTAACGGTCAGATTTATGTTCCAGTCTAAATATACCCCCACTTATCCGACTAGTTCAACTCGAAGCAAACTCCACTCCATCATATGTTTGGAGAGAGAACTCCACCTCCTTGTGCTGATTTCAAAAGGCTTTCCAATCCAACTATCCAATCAAACCCTTTGAGATTTAATCCCCTCTTGCTTTCCACTCCCACTTCTCCAAATCCATAGCCAAATCTTGAGAGAGTATGAGTATTGGGGAGATTATCTTTTGAAGCACACGAGCAAATAATTCATCACCAAGCAACCTCTTTCTTGCTACTTTTGATGAGTGTGCGCCTCCTATATCGGCTAGGTGTCGCTTGGAAGTCTTCAAGGTGTGAAGAACGCGAGAAGTTTGCACGATCTTGGATATCGCATAATTCGTGAAGATCTACCTTAGTGAGACAATTCCTTCATGGGCATGCGCCATGGTGGAATAGGTGTGGTTTCTTCTTCGTGGAGCCTCTGTGAACCTTATTCCTTCGTGGAATATCACAACCGGGATACTTGTGATCTTAGATCCTTCACAGATCGAAGGTTCCATCAACATAGACATAAGATAGCGCCAACTATCCGAACCACGGGAAAAACTTCACTGAGCCAATTGTGTTTGCGATTCTCTCAACTCTACCTCGTGTACTTTCCACTTGCATCTATTTACTTTCCATTGCCATAGTCTAGACTTGCATGTGTAGTGTGCTCTATAGATTGCTAGAAAAGTTTAAAATCCGCCAAGAAATTAAAACTTGGGAAAAGAGTCTATTTTGAGCTTAGTTCACCACCCCTCTAGACATGCTTATCGATCCTACTTTAGGGTTTTAGTACTTTCAGAGGTGATGCTCGGACGGATGGAGGCACTTCTTCTTCGAGTTAGTCTTCCGGGCTCTGATCTTTTTCAAATTCGTTCGTTGGGATGGATTAGACGATTCTCTAGCCTAGATTCTCGTCATGCGTACGCGACAGTGATATTGGTGTCAGGTTCTTCAAATCGATTCAAGGGTTCAATAGCGACAGCTGCGACTCTGAGGTGCTAGTCCATAGGGCAGGTGCATAAATACTACTTGGCTGTCATTAACAAGGCCATGTCGGCTCCGGTATGGGAGTGGCAACAGCGGCACATTCGATCAAGTACTTTGGTCATTCGGTGGTCCATAGACATTGATGTAATTTGTCTTATGTTTGAGGTACTTTGTACTTCCGGTAAACCTTTATAATAGATCTAAGTTCTTTATGCAAAAAGCAACAACATTTGTTCGGGATCATTCAGGCATACTATTTGTCATATACTTCATGCAAATCTCGAAGCGGATGGAGATCATGCAGCACTAAGCTTAGGATTTTTTTTCATTACCAAGACCATAATATGTAATTGGTAGTTTCCCTTAATTTATAAGACCACCATGTACAACGGCCTCTTGTAATTTGATATAGACGGAAAATAGTTGACTTTACCTCTTCTTGAAATTGAAAAAAATCAAAAATCAAAATTTCATTCTCCAAAACATTCTAGAAATAATACGCATACACCTATGGATGTATAGCACTTATCTACAAAGTTTCATCATGAAATGCATTTTTACGCAATCTACACAAAATCATGTATTTCTAGAACATATACTATTCACTATAAAAAGTACATGATTTTTTTTGTACAACTTACATAAAAAAGTATTTTATAATGAAATTTTACACACATCTATTATACATCTATAAGTACTTCTGTATTTATTTTCAGATTTTTTTTTTGAAACGTAAAAAGTTGAATTTTGAAATTTTGAAGGAGTCTGAGAGACAAAAGGCCTCACTTCCTCTTCTGTTGCTAACAACTATGTATTGTTTTATGCAAATTCAACTCTCATGTTTCTGTATTTATATAAATTCCCATTGTTTTTATTGTAAAAAATAGACATGCACAGCAATGGCGCGCCACCTTGATCAAGTGTACAATGTGAAAGGACAAAGAGACATTTTCAGTAAATACTACTCCCGTAGTAATTTAAGTTGGTTCAAGTAGGCAATCTGGAATACAACGAGCACACACAAATCTTATGACCTTCAACATTATCAGTTTATCACCATTGAACAGACACATGTCATATATAGGAGACCAAAGAACCACATGGATTCTTCAAACAAGTACTCCCTCCATAAAGAAATACAAGATAGTTTAGATCACTAAAGTAGCGACCTAAACGCTCTTATATTTCTTTACATAGTGAGTACCATACAAGTCGGTTGAAACATAATAGACAAGTTGACCGAAGACACAGGCCAATATGTCCAATAAAATACTCACAACGAGAGATATATGTTGCTAAAACATATTAAGAAAGTTGACCACAAATCACAAACACAAGAGATCATGTCTTGTATCTAACATAGTATTCCCTCAGTAGTGTCAAAAACGCTTTTATATTATGGGACGGAGGGAGTAAAATGCACTAAATGGATATGTCAAGCAAGACCAAGAGATAAACTGCGTACAGCACCGGGGCATGCTTTCTTAATTTAACCTTGAGAAAAACATTTCATGCTGAATTTGTTCCTGCCGTAGATAGCCCATATGGTCTCCAGTTCAACCAGATAACTGCATCCAACAAAATAGATAAATTGCTTCATGTATATGAGACAGACAGGAGAAAACACACACAACGATTCTTTTAGAAATAGATGAATTTGGCTATAATGTGGAATGAAGTCTTTGCGCGGAGATGCAAGAAGACGTTGCAGTGTGAATTACCTCAAGTATTGGAGGCAGGCCTGCTAGTGCAATACACGACAGGATCACTTGGGTCTTCTACGGTGCCAAACGGAACAACACTTTGCAGCGTCTTGGTATTCATGTCAAGAGCAAGGATCCATGACTTTTGGTCATATGATTTCTCCTTCGCAGCAATTAGGTAAACAACACCATCACCATCCAAGCTCGGAGACGGGTCAGACATCACAAGGCGCTGGAAGTAGGCAGCCTCTTGTTCTGGGTTCTCAACACCCTCCTCTGATGGCAACAGCAGCATTCCAGTCGGTTGTGAAATCATATCAGTTTTGATTGCAACCTCATCAGCTTGGACCGTGCATTCAGGCTCGCCCCAAGCTTCGTAAGAATTCTCCAGCGTGCTATTGCTCCATGAGGAGATCGCCCAGTCATCCACCAGCATAGTTGGGTGCTCTGTCTCCGGGTCAATGATGTTTATGTCGTAACTGGCGTTGATGTCCAGATGGACAAGCTTGAGACGGCCATTGACGACGGCAATGCCTCGGCAGTCCATTGCACGGCCTAAATGTTTGCCGGCGGTGATATGTTCCATCGGCAGCGGCAGCGGTATTCCCCTGAGAGTTGGCTTCTCACGCAGCACATCACACAACAGGATGCCTCGCCAGAGATCGACCCAGCCCATGGTGCCGTGCTCACCGCCGATTGTGATGACGTTGGAAGTATAATGGTAATAGAGATCCGTGTTGGTGGGGATGAAGCAATCGAACTCCACCTGTGGCTCAGCCACGGGCAGCACCATGGAGCTCCAGCTGGATGTCTCGGAGTGGAACAAATGGAGCACGAACTCTTTGAAGCTGAGAGGACCAGGAAGCAGCGCGGCGATGGTGTAGTGGTGGAGACCACGGGGAAGAATACCAATCTCATTGTCTTCGAAACCTCTGGTGCGCATGTCGTCGAGGAGCGTGAGCACTGGCGAATTGGGGTCAGCGCGGTAGAGGAAGTAGTCGCAATCCTGCCGCATCGAGAAACGGCTGTCTGGGACACAATCGGGGGAGACGTCGACCCGGAAGAGGATCAGGTCGCCGGCGGTGCAGAGGACGCGGGGGGTGTCGACGTGCACGGCCTCCGGGCAGTGCACCCACAGCTTGGACGGTTGTGGCGGGCGGTTGGCGAGAAGGGACACCTTGATGCTCAGGCCCTTCCTCGTGATGCCTGTGGCGGTCCTCTCGTTGGACCGGTCGCCGACGTAGCCTTCGACGGCAGTGAGGAGCGAGGCGGGTCGGCCGGCCTCGGTTGCCATCGGGATTGTGCAGGGTGGGCAAGGGGCCAGATCGGTCTGCTGATGGCGGCTGGGACGACGAAGGGGAAAGGGAGGCTTGAAGGGCGGACGCTGTTACGTAGCGGCGCCGCACCAGAGACTTTACGTGCGGCGCCCGCTAATCGCTCCGGTAACCCTCCTGCCTCCTTTGGGTGCGTGACGCACAGCGCGCTTCGTGTTGGGCCAGCCCATATAGTAAAGGTACTGTAGCAACCGACGGCTAGGTCTGCCGTAACGTTTGGCACTGTACCGCCCGGTTTTTAGTCCTTTTTTTAAGCTTCTATTTTTTAAATGAAATGAAATGTTTTTGAAAACGTGAACCAATTTCTATAATTTTGGTGTAAAAAACCGAATTTTTTGGGAAAAAAGGAACAAAATTTGAAAACATGAAGCTTTTTCAAACTTATTAACATTTCTATAAACAAAAATATTTTGAAATTCTGAACATTTTTAATGTGCCAACAAATTTTGAGAGGATGAAGATTTCTTGAATTTGTAAAAAATGGAAACGAGAATTTTTTACATTTTTTGAAGAAATTAGGAATATTGGAAAAATGTAAATTTTAAAATTATATTTTTTGAATTTCCTATTAATTTTTGAAATTCTAAACAGTTTTTAGAATTTTTGAACAAAATCTTAAAAAAGAGCATTTTTATAAAAAAATAGAGTTTGAAAATGAGAACATTTCTTTAACTTTCCGGACTGAATACGCTAACGTTTTAAAAAAAATGTTGAAATATAAAAAGCGAAAAAAGAAAAAAAGACGAAAATGGGCTGGCCAAGCCTCTTTGGGTGAAGCTCCTACTATGTACCGCACTGAGCGGCACATAGACTTTTCCCCGGCAATGCATCCCATGGTTTGTTGATCCTTCTTCGTCATCGCACAATTGGGTTGCATATTGGGCTGACTATGCTGGAGCGTCTTGTACGATGTCCGCCTACTTATGTTGCCCAGTTAATACATGCTACCTCGGCTACATGGAATATGCAGCGACTACAGCAAGGTATTCTTCCCCTTTGATGTGTTGGTCATCACGGGCATTCCATTGTGTACCATGAACATCTCAGATTTCTGGAGCTGAAATTTTGAGAAGAACGGTATGTTCACGGTTAAGTCTCCAGATAAAATGCTAGTTGAAACAAAGCAAAGAAGAGAGACATGGCTTGAGGGCGCGACAGGGTCTTCGGGCACGAACAGAGAAGAAGGAGCATGGAAGTCATTATGGAAAACCGAGGTACCAGGCAAAATAAGAATGTTTGTGTGGAGACTCTCAAATAATCATTGCCAACAGAAGATGTACGAGTGCATAGACACATGACATTGTCGAGCTCTTGTGCGTTATGTGGATCACCGGATTACTGGCGCAACTTATTGCTGGAGTGCACAACCTCAAGGTGTTGCTGGGAACTTGTCGATGAGGAGTGAAGGAAATATGCCCTAGAGGCAATAATAAAGTTGTTATTTATATTTCCTTATATCATGATAAATGTTTATTATTCATGCTAGAATTGTATTAACCGGAAACTTGGTACATGTGTGAATACATAGACAAAACAGAGTGTCCCTAGTATGCCTCTACTTGACTAGCTCGTTAATCAAAGATGGTTAAGTTTCCTGACCATAGATATGTGTTGTCATTTGATGAACGGGATCACATCATTAGAGAATGATGTGATGAACAAGACCCATTGGTTAGCTTAGCATAATGATCGTCTAGTTTTATTGCTATTGATTTCTTCATGACTTATACATGTTCCTCTGACTATGAGATTATGCAACTCCCGAATACCGGAGGAACACCTTGTGTGCTATCAAACGTCACAACGTAACTGGGTGATTATAATGCTGCTCTACAGGTGTCTCCGAAGGTGTTTGTTTGGTTGGCATATATCAAGATTAGGATTTGTCACTCCGTGTATCGGAGAGGTATCTCTGGGCCCTCTCGGTAATGCACATCATTATAAGCCTTGCAAGCAATGTGACTAATGAGTTACTTACGGGATGATGCATTACGGAAAGAATAAAGACACTTGCTGGTAAGGAGACTAAACTAGGTATGAGGATACCGATGATCGAATCTCGGGCAACTAATGTACCGATGACAAAGGGAATGACGTATGTTGTTATGCGGTTTGACTGATAAAGATCTTCGTAGAATATGTAGGAGCCAATATGAGCATGCAGGTTCCGCTATTGGTTATTGACCGGAGATGTGTCTCGGTCATGTCTACATAGTTCTCGAACCCGTAGGGTCCACACGCCATAACGTTCGATGACGATTTGTATTATGAGTTATGTGTTTTGGTGACCGAAGTTTGTTCGGAGTCCCGGATGAGATCACGGACATGACGAGGAGTCTCGAAATGGTCGAGAGGTAAAGATCCATATATTGGAAGGTTATATTCGGACATCGAAATGGTTCCAAGTGATTCGGGTATTTTTCCGGAGTACCGAGGGGTTACCGGAACCCTCCGAGGAAGTGTTGGGCCAGCTGAAGGAAATATGCCCTAGAGGCAATAATAAAGTTGTTATCTATATTTCCTTATCTCATGATATATGTTTATTATTCATGCTAGAATTGTATTAACCGTGAACTTAGTACATGTGTGAATACATAGACAAACAGAGTGTCCCTATTATGCCTCTACTTGACTAGCTCTTTAATCAAAGATGGTTAAGTTTCCTAACCATAGACATATATTGTCATTTGATGAACGGGATCACATCATTAGAGAATGATGTGATGGACAAGACCCATCCGTTAGCTTAGCATAATTATCGTTTAGTTTTATTGCTATTGCTTTCTTCATGACTTGTACATGTTCCTCTGACTATGAGATTATGCAACTCCCGAATACCGGAGGAACACCTTGTGTGCTATCAAACGTCACAACGTAACTGGGTGATTATAAAGATGCTCTACAGGTGTCTCCGATGGTGTTTGTTGAGTTGGCATAGATCGAGATTAGGATTTGTCACTCCGAGTATCGGAGAGGTATCTCTGGGCCCTCTCGGTAATGCACATCACTATAAGCCTTGCAAGCAATGTGACTAATGAGTTAGTTACGGGGTGATGCATTACGGAACGAGTAAAGAGACTTTCCGATAAGGAGATTGAACTAGGTATGAGGATACCGACGATCGAATCTCGGGCAAGTAACATATCAATGACAAAGGGAACAATGTATGTTGTTATGCAGTTTGACCGATAAAGATTTTCGTAGAATATGTAGGAGCCAATATGAGCATCCAGGTTTCGCTATTGGTTATTGACCGGAGATGTGTCTCAGTCATGTCGATTTGTATTATGAGTTAAGTGATTTGATGACCGAAGCTTGTTCGGAGTCCCGGATGAGATCACAGACAAGACGAGGAGTCTCGAAATGGTCGAGAGGTAAAGATTCATATATTGGAAGGCTATATTCGGACATCGGAAAGGTTCCGAGTGATTCGGGTATTTTTTGGAGTACCGGGGAGTTACGGGAATTCAGCAGGAGAAGTAATGGGCCTTATTGGGCCATACGGGAAAAGAGGAGGCAGGCCAAGGGGAGGTGGCGCCCCCCCCCCCCATGGGTCCGAATTGGACTAGGGGAAGGGGGCGGCGCCCCCCTTGCCTTTTTTCCTACTCCCCCTCTCTTTCCCTCTTTCCTTTTCTCCTACTCCGAAAAGGGAAAAGGATTCCTACTAGGACTTGGAAGTCCTAGTAGGACTCCATACTCTTGGCGCGCCCCTAGGGGGCCGGCCTCTCTCCCTCCCTCCTTTATATACGTGGGCAGGGGCACCCCAAAAGACACACGAAGTCTTCGCTTAGCTGTGTGCGGTACCCCCTCCACAGTTACACACCTCAGTCATATCGTCGTAGTGCTTAGGCGAAACCCTGCGCCGGTAACTTCATCATCACCGTCGCCACGCCGTCGTGCTGACGGAACTCTCCCTCGTCCTCAACTGGAC
The DNA here is from genome assembly GCF_018294505.1 of Triticum aestivum. Lineage (NCBI taxonomy): Eukaryota > Viridiplantae > Streptophyta > Magnoliopsida > Poales > Poaceae > Triticum > Triticum aestivum. The sequence continues at coordinate 124,987,705 of NC_057814.1, read as the reverse complement.
CAAGATCTCGAGGGACGTCATCGTGCTGAACGTGTGCTGAACACGGAGGTGCCGTACGTTCGGTGCTTGGATCGGTTGGATCGTGAAGATGTTCGACTACATCAACCGCGTTACTAAACGCTTCCGCTTTCGGTCTATGAGGGTACGTGGACACACTCTCCCCTCTCGTTGCCATGCATCTCCTAGATAGATCTTGCGTGATCATAGGAATTTTTTTGAAATACTGCGTTCCCCAACAGTGGTATCCGAGCCAGGTCTATGCGTAGATGTTATATGCACGAGTAGAACACAATGAGTTGTGGGCGATAATAGTCATACTGCTTCCCACCAACGTCTTACTTTGATGGATGAAGCGGCCCAGACCGACATTACATGACGGTGTTCATGAGACTGGTTCTACCGACATGCTTCGCACACAGGTGGCTGGCGGGTGTCTGTTTCTCCAACTTTTGTTGAATCGAGTTTGACTACGACCGGTCCTTGTTGAAGGTTAAAACAACACACTTGACGAAAAAACGTTGTGGTTTTGATGCGTAGGTAAGAACGGTTCTTGCTAGAAGCCCGTAGCAGCCACGTAAAACTTGCAACAACAAAGTAGAGGACGTCTAAGTTGTTTTTGCAGGGCATGTTGTGATGTGATATGGTCAAGACGTGATGAGATATAATTTGTTGTATGAGATGATCATGTTTTGTAACCGTTATCGGCAACTGGCAGGAGCATTATGGTTGTCGCTTTATTGTATGAAATGCAATCGTCATGTAATTGCTTTACTTTATCACTAAGCGGTAGCGATAGTCGTAGAAGCAATAGTTGGCGAGACGACAACGATGCTACGATGGAGATCAAGGTGTCAAGCCGGTGACGATGGAGATCATGATGGTGCTTTGGAGATGGAGATCAAAGGCACAAGATGATGATGGCCATATCATGTCACATATTTTGATTGCTTGTGATGTTTATCTTTTATGCATCTTATTTTGCTTAGTAAGACGGTAGCATTATAAGATGACCCCTCACTAAATTTCAAGGTATAAGTGTTCTCCCCGAGTATGCACCGTTGTTACAGTTCGTCATGGCGAGACACCACGTGATGATCGGGTGTGATAAGCTCTATGTTCACATACAACGCGTGCAAGCCAGTTTTGCACATGCAGAATACTCGGGTTAAACTTGACAAGCCTAGCATATGCAGATATGGCCTCGGAACACTGAGACCGAAAGGTCGAACGTGAATCGTATAGTAGATATGATCAACATAGAGATGTTCACCATTGAAAACTACTCCATATCACGTGATGATCGAACATGGTTTAGTTGATTTGGATCACGTGATCATTTAGATGAATCGAGGGATGTCTATCTAGGTGGGAGTTCTTAAGTAATAAGATTAATTGAACTTTAATTTATCATGAACTTAGTCTTGATAGTGTTTGCAAATTATGTTGTAGATCAATAGCTCGCGATGTAGCTCCCGTTTATTTTTTGATATATTCCTAGAGAAGAATAAGTTGAAAGATGATAGTAGCAATGATGCGGATTGGGTCCATGATCTGAGGATTATCCTCATTGTTGCACAGAAGAATTATGTCCTTGATGCACCGCTAGGTGACAGACCTATTGGAGGAGCAGACGTAGACGTTATGAACGTTTGACAAGCTCAATATGATGACTACTTGATAGTTTAGTGCACCATGCTTTACGGCTTAGAATCGGGACTTCAAAACGTTTTGAACGCCACGGAGCATATGAGATGTTCCAAGAGTTGGAATTGGTATTTCAGACTCATGCCCGAGTCGAGAGGTATGAGACCTCTGACAAAGTACTTAGCCTGCAAGATGGAGGAGAATAGCTCAACTAGTGAGCATGTGCTCAGAATGTCTGAGTACTACAATCGCTTGAATCAAGTGGGAGTTAATCTTCCAGATAAGATAGTGATTGACAGAGTTCTCTAGTCACTATCACCAAGTTACTAGAACTTCGTGATGAACTATAATATGCAAGGGATGACGAAAACGATTTCCGAGCTCTTCACGATGTTGAAATCGACGAAGGTAGAAATCAAGAAAGAGAATCAAGTGTTGATGGTTAACAAGACCACCAAGAAAAAGGGCAAAGGGAAAGAAAGGGAACTTCAAGAAGAATGGCAAGCAAGTTGCCACTCCCGAGAAGAAGCCCAAAGCTGAACCTAAACCTGAAACTGAATGCTTCTACTGCAAAGAGAATGGTCACTAGAAGCGGAACTACCCCAAATACTTGGCGGATAAGAAGGATGGGAAAGTGAACAAAAGAATATTTGATATACATGTTATTGATGTGTACTTTACTAGTGTTCATAGTAACCCCAGGGTATTTGATACCGGTTCAGTTGCTAACATTAGTAACTCGAAACAGGAGTTGCAAAATGAACAAAGACTAGTTAAGGGCGAGGTGACGATGTGTGTTGGAAGTGATTCCAAGGTTGATAAGATCACCATCTCACACTCCCTCTACCTTCGAGATTAATGTTGGACCAAAATAAATGTTATTTGGTGTTTGCGTTGAGCATGAATATGATTGGATCATGTTTATTGCAATACGGTTATTCATTTGAGCCAAAGAATAATTGTTGTTCTATTTACATGAATAAAACCTTCTATGGTCATACACTTAATATAAATGGTTTGTTGAATCTCGATCGTAATGATACACATATTCATAATATTGATGCCAAAAGATGCAAAGTTGATAATGATAGTGCAACATATTTGTGGCACTGCCATTTAGGTCATATTGGTGTAAAGCGCATGAAGAAACTCCATGCGGATGGATTTTTGGAATCACTTGATTATGAATCATTTGATGCTTGCGAACCATGCCTCATGGCAAGATGACTAAGACTCCGTTCTCCGGAGCAATGGAGCAAACCACTGACTTATTGGAAATAATACATACCGATGTATGTGGCCCGATGAGTGTTGAGGCTCGCGGGAGGTATCGTTATTTTCTGACCTTCACAGATGATTTGAGCATATACGGGTATATCTACTTAATGAAACACAAGTCTGAAACATTTCAAAAGTTCAAAGAATTTCAGAGTGAAGTGGAAAATCATCGTAACAAGAAAACAAAGTTTCTACGATCTGATCACGGAAAAGAATATTTGAGTTACGAGTTTGGTCTTCATTTGAAACAATGTGGAATCATTTCGTAACTCATGCCACCTGGAACACCACAGCATAATGGTGTGTCCGAACGTCGTAACCGTACTTTATTAGATATGGTGCAATCTATGATGTCTCTTACTGATTTACCACTATTGTTTTGGGGTTATGCATTAGAGACAACTGCATTCACGTTAAATAGGGCACCGTCTAAATCCATTGAGACGACATAGTATGAACTGTGGTTTAGCAAGAAACCTAAGCTATCGTTTCTTAAATTTTGGGGTTGCGATGCTTATGTGAAAAGTTTCAGCCCGATAAGCTCAAACCCAAATCAGAGAAGTGCGTCTTTTATCACAGATCCGAAGGCAAGATCTTCGTTGCTAAGAATGGATCCTTTCTACAAAAGGAGTTTCTCTCGAAAGAAGTGAGTGGGAGGAAAGTAGAACTTGATGAGGTAGTTGTACCTTCTCTCGAATTGGAAAGTAGCTCATCACAGAAAAGCGTTCCCGTGATGCCTACACCAACTAGTGAGGAAGCTAATGATAATGATCATGAAACTTCGGATCAAGTTACTACCGAACCTCGTAGGTCAACCAGAGCACGTTCCGCACCAGAGTGGTATGGTAATCCTGTTTTGGAAGTCATGTTACTAGACCATGACGAACCTACGAACTATGAGGAAGCGATGATGAGCCTAGATTCCACGAAATGGCTTGAGGACATGAAATCTGAGATGGGATCCATGCATGAGAACAAAGTATGGACTTTGGTTGACTTGCCCGATGATCGGCAAGCAATAGAAAATAAATGGATCTTCAAGAGGAAGACGGACGCTGATAGTAGTGTTACTATCTACAAAGCTAGACTTGTCGAAAAAGGTTTTTGACAAGTTCAAGGTGTTGACTACGATGAGATTTTCTCACTCGTAGCGATGCTTAAGTCTGTCCGAATAATGTTAGCAATTGCCACATTTTATGAAATCTCGCAAATGGATGTCAAAACATTCCTTAGTGGATTTCTTAAAGAAGAGTTGTATATGATGCAACCACAAGGTTTTGTCGATCCTAAAGGTGTTAACAAAATGTGCAAGCTCCAGCGATCCATCTATGGACTGGTGCAAGCATCTCGGAGTTGGAATATATGCTTTGATGAGTTGATCAAAGCATATAGTTTTATACAGACTTGCAGTGAAGCATGTATTTACTAGAAAGTGAGTGGGAGCACTACATACCTTCTGATAAGTATATGTGAATGACATATTGTTGATCGGAAATGATGTAGAATATTCTGGAAAGCAAAAAGGAGTATTTGAAAGGAGTTTTTCGAAAGAAAGACCTCGGTGAAGCTGCTTACATATTGGGCATCAAGATCTATAGAGATAGATCAAGACGTTTGATAAGATTTTCGACGAGTACGTACCTTGATAAGATTTTGAAAAGATTTCAAAATGGAACAGTCAAAGAAGGAGTTCTTGCCTATATTGCAAGGTGTAAAATTGAGTAAGACTCAAAACCCGACCACGATAGAAAATAGAAAGAGAATGAAAGTCATTCCCTATGCCTTAGCCATAGGTTCTATAAAGTATGGTATACTGTGTACCAGACCTATTGTGTACCTTGTCATGAGTTTAGCAAGAGTGTACAATAGTGATCCAGGAGTGGATCACTGGACAGCAGTCAAAGTTATCCTTAGTTACCTAAGAGGACTAAGGAAATATTTCTCGGTTATGGAGGTGATAAAGAGTTTTTCGTAAGGAGTTACGTCGATGCAAAATTTTACACCGATCCGGATGACTCTGAGTCTCAATCTGGATACATATTGAAAGCAGGAGAAATTAGCTAGAGTTGCTCCATGCAGAGTATTGCAGACATAGAAAATTTGCAAAATACATACGGCTCTGAATGTGGCAGACCCGTTGACTTAATTTCTCTCACAAGCAAAACAAGATCACACCTTATTACTCTTGGGTGTTAATCACATAGCGATGGGAACTAAATTATTGACTCTAGTAAACCTTTTGAGTGTTGGTCACATGGCGATGTGAACTATGGGTATTAATCACATAAAGATGTGAACTATTGGTGTTAAATCACATGGCGACGTGAACTAGATTATTGACTCTAGTGCAAGTGGGAGACTGAAGGAAATATGCCCTAGAGGCAATAATAAAGTTGTTATTTGTATTTCCTTATATCATGATAAATGTTTATTATTCATGCTAGAATTGTATTAACCGGAAACTTAGTACATGTGTGAATACATAGACATGCAGAGTGTCCCTAGTATGCCTCTACTTGACTAGCTCGTTAATCAAAGATGGTTAAGTTTCCTACCATAGACATATGTTGCCATTTGATGAAGGGGATCACATCATTAGAGAATGATGTGATGGACAAGACCCATCCGTTAGCTTAGCATAATGATCGTTTAGTTTTATTGCTATTGCTTTCTTCATGACTTATACATGTTCCTCTGACTATGAGATTATGCAACTCCCGAATACCGGAGGAACACCTTGACTGCTATCGAACGTCACAATGTAACTGGGTGATTATAAAGATGCTCTACAGGTGTCTCCGATGGTATTTTTTGAGTTGGCATAGATCGAGATTAGGATTTTTCACTCCGAGTATCGGAGAGGTATCTCTGGCCCCTCTCGGTAATGCACATCACTATAAGCCTTGCAAGCAATGTGACTAATGAGTTAGTTAAGGGGTGATGCATTACGGAACGAGTAAAGAGACTTTCCGGTAACGAGATTGAACTAGGTATGAGGATACCGACGATCGAATCTCGGGCAAGTAGCATACCGATGACAAAGGGAACAACGTATGTTGTTATGCGGTTTGACCGATAAAGATCTTCGTAGAATATGTAGGAGCCAATATGAGCATCCAGGTTCCGCTATTGGTTATTGACCGGAGATGTGTCTCGGTCATGTCTACATAGTTCTCGAACCCGTAGGGTCGGCACGCTTAACGTTCAATGACGATTTGTATTATGAGTTATCTGATTTGATGACCGAAGTTTGTTTGGAGTCCCGGATGAGATCACAGACATGAGGAGGAGTCTCGAAATGGTCGAGAGGTAAAGATTCATATATTGGAAGGCTATATTCGGACATCGGAAAGGTTCCGAGTGATTCGGGTATTTTTTGGAGTACGAGGGAGTTACAGGAATTCACTGGGAGAAGTAATGGGCCTTATTGGGCCGTACGGGAAAAGAGGAGGCAGGCCAAGGGGAGGTGCCGCCCCCCATGGGTCCTAATTAGACTAGGGGAAGGGGGCGACGCCCCCTTGACTTTTTTCCTACTCCTCTCTCTTTCCCTCTTTCCTTCTCTCCTACTCCGAAAAGGGAAAAGGATTCCTACTAGGACTTGGAAGTCGTAGTAGGACTCCATACTCTTGGCGCGCCCCTAGGGGGCCGGCCTCTCTCCCTCCCTCCTTTATATATGTCGGCAGGGGGCACGCCAAAAGACACACCAAGTCTTCTCTTAGCCGTGTGCGGTGCCCCCCTCCACAGCTACACACCTCGGTCATATCGTCGTAGTGCTTAGGCGAAGTCCTGCGCAGATAACTTCATCATCACCATCTCCACGCCGTCGTGCTGACGGAACTCTCCCTCGTCCTCAGCTGGATCAAGAGCTCGAGGGACGTCATCGTGTTGAACGTGTGCAGAACACGGAGGTGCCGTACATTCGGTGCTTGGATCGGTTGGATCGTGAAGACGTTCGACTACATCAACCGCATTACTAAACGCTTCCACTTTCGGTCTACGAGGGTACGTGGACACACTCTCCCCTCTGGTTGCTATTCATCTCCTAGATAGATCTTGCATGATCGTTGGAACATTTTTTAAATACTGCGTTCCCCAACACCAACATGGGCCTAAGGGAGAGAGAGGGAAGCCCGCGGGGGGGTGGCTGCGCGCCCCCCTCCTAAGGAGTCCGAATAGCACAAGGAGGAGGGGCGGCTCCCCCTTCCCTTTCCCTCTCCCTCTCCTTCCTATTCCCTCCTGTGGAGAAAGGAAAAATGGGGGGGGGGGCGAATCCTACTTGGACTAGGAGTCCAAGTAGGACTCCCCCCATGGCGCGCCCCTCCTGGCCGCCGGCCTCTCTCCCCCCTCCTTTATATACGTGGGCAAGGGACACCCCAAAGGCATATCAATTTTCTCTTAGCCGTGTGCGGTGCCCCCCTTCACAGTTTACTCCTCCGGTCATAGCGTCATAGTGCTTAGGCGAAGCCCTGCGCGGATCACATCACGATCACCGTCACCACATCGTCGTGTCGACGAAACTCTCCCTCGACCCTCTACTGGATCAAGAGCTCGAGGGACGTCATCGAGTTGAACATGTGCTGAACACGGAGGTGTCGTACGTTCGGTACTTGGATCGATTGGATCATGAAGACGTTCGACTACATCAACCGTGTTAATATAACACTTCCGCTTTCGGTCTACGAGGGTACATGGACACACTCTCCCCGTCTCGTTGCTATGCATCTCCTAGATAGATCTTGCGTGATCATAGGAATTTTTTTGAAATTGCATGCTATGTTCCCCAATAGTGGTATCAGAGCCAGGCCTATGCATAGAAGATATGCACGAGTAGAACATAAAGAGTTGTGGGCGATTGTCGGATCACGGGTTCCGGCAAAACCCTAAAGGTTCGAACACTGGGGTGCGCACGAAGATTTCCCTCTACCGATCCATGTCCTACCTTTGCTAAGATCTCAAGGGCTAACTCGACGAGCTCGCAACACAAGGGACACAAGATTTATACTGGTTCGGGCCACCATTGTGGTGTAATACCCTACTCCAGTGTGGTGGTGGTGGATTGCCTCTTGGTCTGAGGATGAACAGCACAAGGGGAAGAACAGCCTCCTGAGGCGGGGTGTTCTTGTGCTTGGTGAACTTGTGTGGTTGAGGATGATCTGAGTGATCCGTCCCTGTCTATGGTGGTGGCTAGTCCTATTTATAGAGGCCCTGGTCCTCTCCCCAAATATTGAGCAGGAAGGGAGCCAACAACGGCCAATTTGAAAGGGGACAACTAGTACAGCTTATCTTGACAAAAGCAGTCTTCGCCTGCAAAAGGCTCTGGTGGTGACGCCGCCTTGGGCTCCATGGTGACCTCCGTCTTGCCGTCCTGCTGGTCTTGGTCTCGTTGCACTGATATGCAAACCTTTGCTTGACGCCTCGGTACTCCGCGCCTGCGTTTGCCTCCTTAGCACGAAAGAGGAAACAAGTACATTGTGCGCGCTGGCGCCCGCCTGGCCTCGGTCGTCATGGCTCACGTCACGAGAACCTCGCGAGGTTTGCCTTGCCTTGATCTCTCCACCCCTCACGAGCCAACCTGGTGAGGCCGCTCCCGAAGGGGTCTTGTGCCGTCCGCCTCGCGAGACTTGGCCCCTCGCGAGGGTCTTGAGTGCTTGTTGGTGAAGATGGGCCGTACGGGCCCGCTCGCAGAGCCACGCCGTGGGCTGCAGTCAGGCAAGTCTTGGGACCTCCATTCCCAGAAAGCCGATAGCGATAATAGTCATGCTGCTTACCACCAACGTCTTACTTTGATTCGGCGGTATTGTTGGATGAAGTGGCCCGGACCGACATTACATGACCGCGTTCATGAGACTGGTTCTACCGACGTGCTTTGCACACAGGTGGCTGGCGGGTGTCTGTTTCTCCAACTTTAGTTGAATCGAGTTTGACTACGGCCGGTCCTTGTTGAAGGTTAAAATAGCACACTTGACAAAGTAGAGGACGTCTAACTTGTTTTTGCAGGGCATGTTGTGATGTGATATGGTCAAGACATGATGAGATATAAATTGTTGTATGAGATGATCATGTTTTGTAAAAGTTATCGGCAACTCGCAGGAGCCTTATGGTTGTCACTTTATTGTATGAAATGCAATTGCCATGTAATTGTTTTACTTTATCACTAAGCGGTAGCAATAGTCGTAGAAGCAATAGTGGGCGAGACAACAATGATGCTACGATGGAGATCAAAGTGTCAAGCCGGTGACGATGGAGATCATGACGGTGCTTTGGAGATGGAGATCAAAGGCACAAGATGATGATGGCCATATCATGTCACATATTTTGATTGCTTGTGATGTTTATCTTTTATGCATCTTATTTTGCTTAGTACGGCGGTAGCATTATAAGATGACCCCTCACTAAATTTCAAGGTATAAGTGTTCTCCCTGAGTATGCACCGTTGCTACAGTTCGTCGTGCCGAGACACCACGTGATGATCGGGTGTGATAAGCTCTACGTTCACATACAACGGGCGCAAGCCAGTTTTGCACGTGCAGAATACTAGGGTTAAACTTGATGAGCCTAGCATATGCAGATATGGCCTCGGAACACTGAGACCGAAAGGTCGAACGTGAATCATATACTAGATATGATCGACATAGTGATGTTCACCATTGAAAACTACTCCATCTCACGTGATGATCGGACATGGTTTAGTTGATATGGATCACGTGATCATTTAGATGAGTAGAGGGATGTCTATCTAAGTGGGAGTTCATAAGTAATATGATTTATTGAACTTTAATTTATCATGAACTTAGTATCTAATAGTTTTTGCATATCTATGTTATTGTAGATCAATGGCCCGTGCTACCGTTCCCTTCAATTTTAATGCCTTCCTAAAGAAAGCTAAGTTGAAAGATGATGGTAGCAACTACACAGACTGGGTCCGTAACTTGAGGATTATCCTCATTGCTGCACAGAAGAATTACATTCTGGAAGCACCGCTAGGTGCAAGACCCGCTGCAGGAGCTACTCCGGACGTTATGAACGTCTGGTAGAGCAAAGCTGATGACTACTCGATAGTTTAGTGTGCCATGCTTTACGGCTTAGAATCGGGACTTCAAAGACGTTTTGAACGTCATGGAGCATATGAGATGTTCCAGGAGTTGAAGTTAATATTTCAAGCAAATGCCCGAGTTGAGAGATATGAAGTCTCCAACAAGTTCTATAGCTGCAACATGGAGAAGAATAGTTCTGTCAGTGAACATATACTCAAAATGTCTGGGTACCATAACCACTCGAGTCAGCTGGGAGTTAATCTTCCTGATGATAGTGTCATTGACAGTGTTCTTCAATCACTGCCAGCAAGCTATAAAGGCTTCGTGATGAACTATAATATGCAAGGGATGGAGAAGACAATTCCCGAGCTCTTCACAATGCTAAAGGCTGCGGAGGTAGAAATCAAGAAGGAGGATCAAGTGTTGATGGTTAACAAAACCATTAGTTTCAAGAAAAAGGGCAAAGGGAAGAAGGGGAACTTCAAGAAGAACAGCAAGCAAGTTGCTGCTGAAGGGAAGAAGCCCAAGTCTGGACCTAAGCCTGAAACTGAGTGCTTCTACTGCAAAGGGACTGGTCACTGGAAGCGGAACTGCCCCAAGTATTTGGCGGATAAGAAGGATGGCAAAGTGAAAGGTATATTTGATATACATGTTATTGATGTGTACCTTACTAATGCTCGTAGTAGCGCCTAGGTATTTGATACTGGTTCTGTTGCTCATATTTGCAACTCGAATCAGGGGCTACGGATTAAACGGAGATTGGCTAAGGACGAGGTGACGATGCACGTGGGAAATGGTTCCAAAGTCGATGTGATCGCTGTCGGCACGCTACCTCTATATCTACCTTCGGGATTAGTTTTAGACCTGAATAATTGTTATTTGGTGCCAGCCTTGAGCATGAACATTATATCTGGATCTTGTTTGATGCGAGACGGTTATTCATGTAAATCAGAGAATAATGGTTGTTCTATTTATATGAGTAATATCTTTTATGGTCATGCACCCTTGATGAGTGGTCTATTTTTATTGAATCTCGATTGTAGTGATAGACATATTCATAATATTGAAGCCAAAAGATGCAAAGTTAATAATGATAGTGCAACTTATTTGTGGCACTGTCGTTTAGCTCATATTGGTGTAAAGCGCATGAAGAAACTCCATGCCGATGGGCTTTTGGAATCACTTGATTATTAATCACTTGATGCTTGCGAACCATGCCTCATGGGCAAGATGACTAAGACTCCGTTCTCCGGAACAATGGAGCGAGCAATTGACTTATTGGAAATAATACATACTGATGTATGCGGTCCGATGAGTGTTGAGGCTCGCGGCTGGTATCGTTATTTTCTGAACTTCACAGATGATTTGAGCAGATATGGGTATTGTTGGGGAACGTAGTAATTTCAAAAGATTTCCTACGCACACGCAAGATCATGGTGATGCATAGCAATGAGAGGGGAGAGTGTCGTCTACGTACCCTCGTAGACCGTAAGCGGAAGCATTATGACAACGCAGTTGATGTAGTCGTACATCTTCACGATCGACCGATCCCAGCACCGAAGTTACGGCACCTCCGTGGACTGCACACGTTCAGCTCGGCGACGTCCCATGAACTCATGATCCAGTAGAGCTTCGAGGGAGAGCTTCATCAGCACAACGGCGTGATGACGGTGATGACGAAGTTTACCGACGCAGGGCTCGCCTAAGCACCGCTACGATATGACCGAGGAGGATTATGGTGGAGGGGGGCACCGCACACGGCTAAGAGAGATCAATGATCAACTTGTGTGTCTATGGGGTGCACCCCTCCCTCGTATATAAAGGAGTGGAGGAGGGGGAGGGCCGGCCCTCTCTATGGCGCGCCCTAGGGGAGTCCTACTCCCACCGGGAGTAGGATTCCCCCCCTTCCAAGTTGGAGTAGGAGAGGGAAGGAAAGGGAAGGGGGGAGGAAGGAAAACGGGGGGCGGCCCCCTCCCAATTCGGATTGGGCTTGGGGGGCTGCCCCTCCTTTGCTCCTTTCCCCTCTTTTCCACTAAGGCCCAATAAGGCCCATATACCTCCCGGGGGTTCCGGTAACCTCCCGGTGCTCCGGTATATTCCCGATCTCACCCGGAACCATTCCGATGTCCAAATATAGTCGTCCAATATATCGATCTTTATGTCTCGACCATTTAGAGACTCCTCGTCATGCCCGTGACCTTATCCGGGACTCCGAACTACCTTCGGTACATCAAAACACATAAACTCATAATACCGATCGTCACCGAACGTTAAGCGTGCCGACCCTACGGGTTCGAGAACTATGTAGACATGACCGAGACACGTCTCCGGTCAATAACCAATAGCGGAACCTGGATGCTCATATTGGTTCCTACATATTCTACGAAGATCTTTATCGGTCAAACCGCATAACAACATACGTTGTTCCCTTTGTCATCGGTATGTTACTTGCCCGAGATTCGATCGTCGGTATCTCAATACCTAGCTCAATCTCGTTACCGGCAAGTCACTTTACTCGTTCCGTAGTGCATCATCCTGTAACTAACTCATTAGTCACATTGCTTGCAAGGCTTATAGTGATGTGCATTACCGAGAGGGCCCAGAGATACCTCTCCGACAATCGGAGTGACAAATCCTATTCTCGATCTATGCCAACTCAACGAACACCATCGAAGACACCTGTAGAGCACCTTTATAATCACCCAGTTACGTTGTGACATTTGGTAGCACACAAAGTGTTCCTCCAGTATTCGGGAGTTGCATAATCTCATAGTCATAGGAACATGTATAAGTCATGGAGAAAGCAATAGCAGTAAACTAAACAATCAAGTGCTAAGCCAACGAAATGGGTCAAGTCAATCACATCATTCTCCTAATGATGTGATCCCGTTAATCAAATGACAACTCATGTCTATGGCTAGGAAACTCAACCATCTTTGATCAACGAGCTAGTAAAGTAGAGGCATACTAGTGACACTATGTTTGTCTATGTATTCACACATGTATTATGTTTTCGGTTAATACAATTCTAGCATGAATAATAAACATTTATCATGATATGAGGAAATAAATAATAACTTTATTATTGCCTCTAGGGCATATTTCCTTCAGGTATATCTACTTAATGAAACATAAGTCTGAAACATTTGCAAAGTTCAAAGAATTTCAGAGTGAAGTGGAAAATCATCGTAACAAGGAAATAAAGTTTCTACGATCTGATCGTGGAGGTGAATATTTGAGTTATGAGTTTGGTCTTCATTTGAAACAATGTGGAATAGTTTCGCAACTCACGCCACCTGGAACACCACAATGTAATGGTGTATCCGAACGTCGTAACCGTACTTTATTGGATATGGTGTGATCTATGATGTCTCTTACTGACTTACCACTATCATTTTGGGGTTATGCTTTAGAGACAACTGCATTCACGTTAAATAGGGCACCATCTAAATCCGTTGAGACGATACCATATGAACTGTGGTTTGGCAAGAAACCTAAGCTGTCGTTTCTTAAAGTTTGGGGTTGCGATGCTTATGTGAAAAAGCTTCAACCTGATAAGCTCGAACCCGAATCGGAGAAATGTGTCTTCATAGGATACCCAAAGGAGACTGTTGGGTACACCTTCTATCATAGATCCGAAGGCAAGATATTCATTGCTAAGAATGGATCCTTTCTAGAGAAGGAGTTTCTTTCGAAAGAAGTGAGTGGGAGGAAAGTAGAACTTGATGAGGTAATTGTACCTTCTCCCGAATTGGAAAATAGTTCATCACAGAAATCAGTTCCAGTGATGCCTACACCAATTAGTGAGGAAGTTAATGATGATGATCATGAAACTTCAGATCAAGTTACTACCGAACCTCGTAGGTCAACCAGAGTATGTTCCGCACCAGAGTGGTACGATAATCCTGTTCTGAAAGTCATGTTACTAGACCATGACGAACCTATGAAACTATGAGGAAGCGATGATGAGCCCAGATTCCGCAAAATGGCTTGAGGCCATGAAATCTGAGATGGGATCCATGTGAGAACAAAGTATGGACTTTGGTTGACATGCCCGATGATCGGCAAGCCATAGAGAATAAATGGATCTTCAAGAAGAAGACTGACGCTGACGGTAATGTTACTGTCTACAAAGCTCGACTTGTTGCGAAAGGTTTTTGACAAGTTCAAGGAATTGACTATGATGAAACCTTCTCACCCGTAGCGATGCTTAAGTCTGTCCGAATCATGTTAGCAATTGCCGCATTTTATGATTATGAAATTTGGCAAATGGATGTCAAAACTGCATTCCTTAATGGATATCTTAAAGAAGAGTTGTATATGATGCAACTAGAAGGTTTTGTCGATCCTAAAGGTGCTAACAAAGTGTGCAAGCTCCAGTGATCCATTTATGGACTGGTGCAAGCATCTTGGAGTTGGAATATATGCTTTGATAGTGTGATCAAAGCATATGGTTTTATACAGACTTTTGGAGCAGCCTGTATTTACAAGAAAGTGAGTGGGAGCTCTGTAGCATTTCTAATATTATATGTGGATCAGATATTGCTGATTGGAAATGATATAGAATTTCTGGATAGCATAAAAGGATACTTGAATAAGAATTTTTCAATGAAAGACCTCGGTGAAGCTGCTTATATATTGGGCATCAAGATCTATAGAGATAGATCAAGACGCTTAATTGGACTTTCACAAAGCACATACCTTGACAAAGTTTTGAAGAAGTTCAAAATGGATCAGTCAAAGAAAGGGTTCTTGCTTGTATTACAAGGTGTGAAGTTGAGTCAGACTCAATGCCTGACCACTGCAGAAGATAGAGAGAAAATGAAAGTCATTCCCTATGCCTCAGCCATAGGTTCTATCATGTATGCAATGCTGTGTACCAGATCTGATGTGTGGCTTGCTATAAGTTTAGCAGGGAGGTACCAAAGTAATCCAGGAGTGGATCACTGGACAGCGGTCAAGAACATCCTGAAATACCTGAAAAGGACTAAGGATATGTTTCTTGTTTATGGAGGTGACAAAGAGCTTGTCAAAAATGGTTATGTCGATGCAAGCTTTGACACTGATCTGGATGACTCTAACTCACAAACTGGATACATATTTATATTGAATGGTGGAGCTGTCAGTTGGTGCAGTTCCAAGCAGAGCGTCGTGGCGGGATCTATGTGTGAAGCATAGTACATAGCTGCTTCGGAAGCAACAAACGAAGGAGTCTGGATGAAGGAGTTCATATCTGATCTAGGTGTAATACCTAGTGCATCGGGTCTAATGAAAATCTTTTGTGGCAATACTAGAGCAATTACCTTGGCGAAGGAATCCAGATTTCACAAGAGAACCAAACACATCAAGAGGCGCTTCAATTCCATCCGCGATCAAGTCAAGGAGGGAGACATAGAGATTTGCAAAATACATACGGATCTGAATGTTGCAGACCCGTTGACTAAGCCTCTTCCACGAGCAAAACATGATCAACACCAAGACTCCATGGGTGTTAGAATCATTACTATGTAATCTAGATTATTGACTCTAGTGCAAGTGGGAGACTGAAGGAAATATGCCCTAGAGGCAATAATAAAGTTGTTATTTATATTTCCTTATATCATGATAAATGTTTATTATTCATGCTAGAATTGTATTAACCGAAAACTTGGTACATGTGTGAATACATAGACAAAACAGAGTGTCCCTAGTATGCCTCTACTTGACTAGCTCGTTAATCAAAGATGGTTAAGTTTCCTGACCATAGACATGTGTTGTCATTTGATGAACGGGGTCACATCATTAGAGAATGATGTGATGGACAAGACCCATCCATTAGCTTAGCATAATGATCATTTAGTTTTATTGCTATTGCTTTCTTCATGACTTATACATGTTCCTCTGACTATGAGATTATGCAACTCCCAAATACCGGAGGAACACCTTGTGTGCTATCAAACGTCATTACGTAACTGGGTGATTATAAAGATGCTCTAAAGGTGTCTCCGAAGGTGTTTGTTAGGTTGGCATATATCAAGATTAGGATTTGTCACTCCGTGTATCGGAGAGGTATCTCTGGGCCCTCTCGGTAATGCACATCACTATAAACCTTGCAAGCATGTGACTAATGAGTTAGTTATGGTATGATGCATTACGGAACGAGTAAAGAGACTTGCTGGTAACGAGATTGAACTAGGTATGAGGATACCGACGACCGAATCTCGGGCAAGTAATGTACCGATGACAAAGGGAATGACGTATGTTGTTATGCGGTTTGATCGATAAAGATCTTCGTAGAATATGTAGGAGCCAATATGAGCATGCAGGTTCCGCTATTGGTTATTGACCGGAGATGTGTCTCGGTCATGTCTACATAGTTCTCGAAACCGTAGGGTCCGCACGCTTAACGTTCGATGACGGTTTGTATTATGAGTTATGTGTTTTGGTGCCGAAGTTTGTTCGGAGTCCCGGATGATTCCACGGATATGACGAGGAGTCTCGAAATTTTCGAGAGGTAAAGATTCATATATTGGAAGGTTATATTCGGACATCGAAATGGTTCCATGTGATTCGGGTATTTTTCCGGAGTACCGAGGGGTTACCGGAATCCCCCGAGGAAGTGTTGGGCCAAAATGGACCTAAGGGAGAGAGAGGGAAGCCCGTGGGGGGTGGCCGCGCGCCCCCCTCCTAGGGAGTCCGAATAGGATAAGGAGGAGGGGGCGGCGCCCCCCTTCCCTGTCCCTCTCCCTCTCCTTCCTATTCCCTCCGGTGGAGAAAGGAAAAGGGGGGGCGAATCCTACTTGGACTAGGAGTCCAAGTAGGACTCCCCCATGGCGCGCCCCTCCTGGCCGCCGGCCTCTCTCCCCCCTCCTTTATATACGTGGGCAAGGGCACCCCAAAGGCACATCAATTGTTCTCTTAGCCGTGTGCGGTGCCCCCCTCCATAGTTTACTCCTTCGGTCATAGCGTCGTAGTGCTTAGGCGAAGCCCTGCGCGGATCACATCACCATCACCGTCACCACTCCATCGTGCTGACGGAAGTCTCCCTCGACCCTCTACTGGATCAAGAGCTTGAGGGACGTCATCGAGCTGAACGTGTGCTGAACACGAAGGTGTCATACATTTGTTACTTGGATCGGTTGGATCATGAAGATGTTCGACTACATCAACCGCGTTAATATAACACTTCCGCTTTCGGTCTATGAGGGTACGTGGACACACTCTCCCCGTCTTGTTTCTATGCATCTCCTAGATAGATCTTGCGTGATCATAGGAAATTTTTTGAAATTGCATGCTACGTTCCCCAACAAGGAGCTTGGGCAAAGTCTGGTCGCCACAACAGAACCTGATGCAAAGCAGTGTCTCTTCTCCCATCTTGATACATTGACACATGAGTAGTTCATGAAGTTGGCAATCACACTTTGGGATATTTGGACTTCGCGAAGAAAGGCTATTCATGAAGGGATATTCCAAACACCGGCGGCATTGCATGCCTTTGCGGACAGGTTTATACAAGAATTCCAAATAATACAAAAGAAAATACCTAGGACAACTACTGCAGGTCCGGTACTGGCATGTGTGGAATCTCAACGGCTGAAGGCTCCTCCCTCGGGCCATGCTAAAATTCATGTTGATGCGGTTGTGAGGCCATGCAGGGTAAATCGGCATCGGGTGTTTGTAGAGAAAGTGACAGAAACTATCTAGGGAGCTCTTCCCTGATAGTACCAGGAGTTTGTGACCCAATGGTTCCGGAGGAAATGGCATGTCGAGAAGCTCTTTCGTTAGCACAAGACCTTCATTTATACAATCTTGTCATAGCATCCGATTCAAAACAAGTGGTAGGAGAGATCAACCAAGGAAGTCAAGGAAAAGCTGGAGCAGTACTCACTGAGATCAAAACTAGAGCAACGACGTTTAATTGTATCTTTAATTTTAAAGGTCGTGCGGTCAATGTTGAGGCACATAGTTTAGCTAGATTTTTGCTTTCTTTAGCTCTGGGTCGTCATGTCTGGTTTGGCCAACCACATGACACAAATTGTATCCCACTGTTTGTGGACTTTGATTAATAAAGTTAGGCCTTACCCCTAAAAAAATGTGTGTCTCTTTTTCTGTCTCAAAAAAACTAGTGTTTCTGGAGGATATCTTTCAGTCTAATTCCAAACATGAAAATATGGGATTGAGATGAATCACGTGAAGTTGGATAGATTACTTAGTTGTCTCGTGTGAATCAACCCATGGTTGGATGGTTAGGAAGACAGTGGTATTCTTAGAGCAACTCCACTCGTTCGGCCCCCCAGCGCATAGGCCGGCGCTATTTCGGGCGCTCGCCTGGCGATTTTTAGGCGCTGGGGGCGCTCTATGTCCCAGCCACGCCCCCAGGTGCCGCCCCCAAGGCATCGTAAATTCAAACTTGTCCATTCCCGCTACCCAAAAAATGTCACAAGTCTGGCGATCGGCGATCACCATGCCACAGATCGGCGATCAATAAAAACTTCGACGTGCAAAAAGAAAAGGCCTCATAGGCAATGCATCAAACGACGGCGGAGGCCTCCAGCGTCGGAGGAGTCGGCGTGCGCGGGCTGGTCGGCATCGGTGCGGCTTCTATGCTGGGCGTCGTGGAGGCATCATCGCTCGGGCTTGGCGGCGGTGTTGGGGTCGGCGTGGGAGTTGGCGCCGCCATCGACGGCATCTGGTTCAGGATGAGGCCACGCTCCGCCAGGTACCATGCCTTGAGTTGCTCGTCGTCGCTCCGGAGCATGTCCGCCCCCCCCCCCATCAGGAAAGCCAGGTCGGTGTTCCTCTTCTTCACGGCGACGTTGGTCCGGAGTAGGTCGAGCTTGCGGCGCTGTTCGTCATCAATGCCGACCATCGCGCCTCAGTTTTCTCTTCCCTCTGGGCGGCACGGGTCTGGGCGTCGGCGATGCAGTGTTCGATGGACTCTTGCAGGCGCGCGGTAGCCGGCCCGACGTCCTTCGCCGACTTGGCTCGCTTGTTCCCGTACCGCCACCCATCGGACGCGCCCGGCGTCGGCGCGCCTGGCTTGTACGTCTCCTTGGCCTTGGCGAGGGTGCGCCGGACTTCCGCCCACTTCTCGCACTTCTCGATCCGGGAGAACACGTGGAGGTACTTGAAATCTTGGTCGATGCTGCTGTCTTGGCGATACATGGCGAACATCCACACCATCTGCGCCGAGGAACAGTAGTCAGCGGCGCACTACGGCGAAAGAACGAGCAAGAGAACGGCGTGTCATACCTACCCCTCGATGTTGGTGCCGCTTTCCGGGGAGCTGCGATCTCCTCGACGATCCCATGCCATTTGTTGCACGTCGTTTGGATGAGCGCCCAATGATTCGACATGGCCTTCGAGCCTCGCTGCATGTGGACGCCCTTGAAGTAGGGGTCGACGAGCTTGTGCTCGTCGAACTCGGACTTGATGCGCTCCTAACGTGTCGATGTTCTGGTTCATGCCGGTGATCGGGTCGAGGCAGACAATTTCCCACGCTTCGGTGAGGCACTCGTCCTCTTTGGATGCCCACTTGACGGGCGGCTCACCGGTCCTGGCCGCCCGCTTCTTCTTTTTCCCTTTCCTCACCGGAGCAGGCGCCGACTCCTCCTCCTCCTCCTCTGGCTCCACCTCGCCATAGTTGAGCTCTACGTCCATGTCGCCGTTGAGGTCCATTGTATCATCATGGGCAGTGAACTCGGGGGAAGCGGCAGCGGCGGCCGAGCCGGTCATGATGATGTCGTCCATGTCGGCCTCCGTCGCATCGGTGTCGCCGAGATGCGACGAGGAGGCTTGCGAGAAGAGCAGCGCACCACGGCACAGAGGTGGCATCGGGGAGGATGCGTAGGTCGGCGGCGAGTAGGTGTATGGGGGGTACTGGACGCCGGCGAAAGCGGGCCAGGGCGTGCGATGGGCCGGGTGACCATGTGGGAAGGTGATATTGGGGTTGAACCCGCCGTGCGCGTCGCCGTCGGCGTAGCCCGACGAGGGCGTGTAGCCCCAGGGGTGTGGCAACAATGAGAAGCCGGCTGGAGATCTGACGCTTTGCTGGCTCTAGGACGCGTAGGAGCCGTGGCCACCGGGTGGATTCATCATCCCCGCGCGAGATGCCTCAGCTTGTTCGGCCGTGCGATCTGCCTGCTCCGCCACGGCCGCCGCCGCTGCCGTCAGTGCCGCCCCGTCTCGGGCCTTCTTGGCGTTGCCCCTGTTTTGCCGGTCGGTGGTGACAGCCTCCCGGCGCTGAACTTCCGCCTTTCAGTCGGCGTTCGACATGCCCGGGGGCTTGGACGGCGACGCCCTCTGCTTCCTCTGCTTCGGCTGGGTGGTGGCGGTGGCGGTGGCGTTGGCATCCGTAGCGGCGCGGGGGCCACGTACTTCTTCAGCGGCATGGCGGCCGGATGGAGGGGAGGAGGAGGAGAATGGCGGGACGAATGGGGAATGGAGGAAAACGAAGGGGGAAGCGGGGCGAAACAGCGGGAAAAGGGCCTTCTCTCGCTGACGGAGCAGACCCACGCCCCTTTTCGCTTCGGTCGGTGCCCCCAGGCGACCCCCGGGGGCTTGGGTTCAGCTCGGGTTCGCCGGTTGTTATTTCGGCCCAAACCGGCGCTAAACGAGATCCTGGGGGCGCGACTGGGGTGATTTTCGGGCGCCGGCGCTAAAAATTCGCCTTGGGGGGCTGTTGGGGCGCGGCTAGAGATGCTCTTAGCCCATCAGAGTTCAAGTCTCACACTTGACATTGGTGCTCACATTTTCCTGGATTTATTTTATGTCTTCTGGCGATGTGCCTTCAATGGAATGAGACATTCACGTCTGTTGGTGTCAAAACCGGCGGATCTCGGGTAGGGGGTCCCAAACTGTGCGTCTAAGGTCGATGGTAATAGGAGGCGGGGGACACAATGTTTACCCAGGTTCGGGCCCTCTCTATGGAGGTAATACCCTACTTCCTGCTTGATTGATCTTGATGAATATGAGTATTACAAGAGTTGATCTACCACGAGATCGTTATGGCTAAAACCCTAGAAGTCTAGCCTGTCTGACTATATCTATGAGTATCGTCCTCTACGGACCTAGCCCTCCGGTTTATATAGACACCGGAGGGATCTAGGGTTACACAAGGTCGGTTACAGAGAAAGGAATCTTCATATTTGATCGCCAAGCTTGCCTTCCACGCCAAGGAGAGTCCCATCCGGACACGGGTAGAGTCTTCGGTCTTCGCATCTTCGCAGCCCATCAGTCCGGCCCATGGCTAACAGGCCGGACGCCCGAGGACCCCTTAGTCCAGGACTCCCTCAGTAGCCCCCGAACCAGGCTTCAATGGCGAGGTGTTCGGCGCGTAGATTGTCTTCGGCATTGCAAGGCGGGTTCCTCCTCCGATGACTTCAAAGTGACGTATCTGGCCTTTCATTTAATGTCGTACCCCTCGGCTTCTGTGTATCAACAACTTCAGCTTCCACGTGTCAAGCGAATGCAAGAGGTCAGGGTATTTTTGCACATAACACCCCGGCCATGCGAGAAAGAGTGCCTATTTAAAGAGATTGGATCCCAGATCCATTCGGCACCACGCGGAAAAATCCTCAGAGATTGCTAGGAAAGACCACTCCAACATGGCTAGCGCTCCCAGCTCCTCCTCCCGTCCCTGCGGCCCAGAAAAAGGCGAGTGGGAGAGGTGCTCCATATCCCATGGTCAGTTGGAGAAGCTGTAAACACAGGGATTTCTTCCCCCTGCGGATCTGGTCCCTGTTCGAGCAGGGTTGACCTCCTTCAATGGTGAGGCCCAGGCGGAGAATTTGCCCAATCCGTCTGAGGGGGAACGAGTCTGTTTCGTCCCCGATCAGCTGAGAGGCGTCAGATTTCCAATTCATCCGTTCCTCCGAGGGCTTCTGGAGTATTACGGCCTCCAACTGCACAACTTTACTCCTGCCTCCATTCTACATATCGTGGGTTACGTCGCTCTTTGTGAGCTGTTCTTGGGTTGTGAGGCCCATTTTGAATTGTGGAGAAAGCTATCCTGTCTCGTCCCGCGCAACCACGAGGGATCAATATTTGAAGTGGGCGGAGCCGAAATATGGTGCATCGCCGAGACCGTATACCTATCCGGCACACCGAAGAAGGCATCCGAAGAGTGGCCTTCCGAATGGTTCTATATTGAGGACATCGCACTTCCAGACCCAGTTCGGAGGGGACTCCCCGAGTTCACAAGCGTTCCTTTGAAGAAATGCCACAGCTGGCGCCCTCGGAGCCTTGAGGAGGAAGATAGTGCGGAAGTTCGTCAGCTCTTGAGCAAGATAAGGATGCTCGTTCAGTCCAGATTATCAATAGTCAAAGTAATGGCGACCTCCATAGTACGGGGGGTTCAGCCACTCCAATATAGAGGGCTTCCCATGTGGCACTACAATGGGGAGGACGACGCCTCCCGCTGCGGCAGGAAAGGCCCGGACACCCCCGCCGCTTTGGCCAAAATATTGGCCGAACTGTTCAAAGTGGAGGAAGAGGATTTCTTGCATATCAAGCGCAGCGATGGATATTCCATGTATAGTCCTCCTAGCTGGGTAAGCCCCAACTCCTCTGCTCTACTCATTCCACTCCCTGAACCACTTCTAATGAATATTTAACTCGTCATTTTTATAATAGCACTGCCGAAAGATTTCCGAAGGGCTTCACAGCCCCGCCCCACAGCCCGAGGGCCACATTCGGGACCTTGACCCGGGATTAGAAGAGGATCCGGATATATTTGTGGTGCTCGAGGATGGGGTGTTTTACCAGGCGAGCTACGACGGCATAGAAGTGGCCATCATCACCGATTATCCCGGTCTCCTCCCTGCTTCACACGTAAGTAATCAGGAGACATCTCATCCGAGAGAGTTCTCTCATTCTGCCTCACCCACCCACCGTCCTGTGCTCAAAAGGGGAGGCGTTCGGCGCGCCATGCTGCCCCAGGGGCCTCTCCCAAGAGAGCGGCCCCCACGTCGGGCAAGCCTTCGAAGAGGAAGGCAAACGAAGACATGGCCAAGCCGTCGTCGAAGAGGTATGGATTTGCAAATATGTTTTTCAATAGTCGCATCCAATTGTGACTTCTATGTTTGTCCTGTATCAAGAAAAGAGTGTGTCGGACTATGCCGGGGGTCCGGCCGATCATACTCCCCTCAGCCGGGATCCAGATCCTGCCGTAAAGACGGGGGCTGATACGGGGGTGACGCCGGATTGTCCTCCAGCCGAGGATTCGGATGACGTATCCGTCACCAACTCGGAAGTGGAGAGCGCCATGAATCATTGGCGCCGAAGAGCCGTTTTACGAGACCCCAGCTTTTTAGAAGAGGCGTTCAATGCCTTCAGCTCGGCTGATGCCTATATCCGAGCTGCTCAAGACGGGCTTAACAGAGCCACGAGTCAACATTTAAAAGATGTGCAAGTAAGTTTATTTTGTCCGAATATGATAACCATATGCCAGTAGCCCCCGAGACTTGAAGCAGTTGGTACAAATGATTTAAGGAGAGTTGTATAACCAAGTTCTTATGGAGAAGAACGACCTGCTAGCCCAAGAGCTAGAACAGTGTTAGACACAACTAACTGCTGTTACCGCTGAACTGGAAAAGTCCAAAAAGGCGCCCTCTGGTAATATTTCCCTCCATCGAGAAACAAAAATTAATAGGCCAACTGTGCTAATACTGTTTCCTATCTCCTAACAGGATCGTCGGATCAACTGGAGGAGAAATTGAAAGCCGCTCAAGCGGGCGAGAAAGAGGCGAAAATACCGCATGCCGCAGGCGAGCGTGTTCTGACCCGAGTCAGAGATGAGAAAAACAAGCTGCAGGATGCCCAGACCGAACTGGGCGAAGAACTGAAAGATGTACGGGCCCAGCTGGCTGATTCCGTGAAGGAAAATAAGAGGCTGCGAGGCGGCATATTCGGTATGTGGTCGGACTTACCTTTGAATAATTCGGAGATAACAGGGACTGACAGAGTTATGTCTGCAGGTATGCTGACCGGCCGGCCCGAAGAGGAGATGTCCGGATTCTCGGGCGATCTGCTACAAGAGCTGTCGCACATGCATGAGCAGTCTCGGCAGGTGATGCGAAGCGTTGTCAAGGCCTTTTGGCGATCTGCGTCCCCTCCAGGAAGTATGGAGGAGCTCCTAGAGCAATTCAAGGGAACGCGGCGGCGCTTTCGATTGTGGAGGATATCGGCCTGCCGGGAAGGTGCACGAGAAGCCTGGGCCATGGTGAAAACACGGTACAGCAAGCTTGATCCTATGGCTTGGGTCGGACCTCTAGGGTCAGATGGGAAAGAGGTTCCCGTTAATTTGGTATATGACCAGGTAAAAGTAGCCGCCAAGTATTCCCAGCAGGATTGTAAGTTAGATAGCCTGCTGGACGGTATAGAAGTGGAAATTTTTTAGTCCAAGTGACTATGTATTTTCCTTCTAGCTGAATTGTAAAACGATTGTCATGGCAGACCTTTTCACTTCGACCTCTGGACCTGAAGGTGCAGAGTGTTTCCAAATACCTGAGCGGTAAAATAGGCCGGGGTATGCATGGAAACCAGGCGTAGGGGTCATAGTTGCTTGAACAGACAAGTTGTATCCGGCTAGTTATGTTATATTACATTATGATTGAAATAAACATCTTCCAGAGAGAATAGTTCCGTTAAGGGTTCCTTTCCCTGTGTGTGCATGCGTAAAAATGCATGTCCGAACTGTGATTGGAACAATTGCAGTATGAGTAACATCTGGGGGTTCACGATGGGGTGAAAGCAAAAACATCTTTAATCCACCGACCGAATATTCCCTTAAGAATGCTAGCTTTCGGCTTCACACAGTCTAAGGTACACGTCCGGATGACCCGGCAGTAGCAATTGCAGAGGTGCTCCCTTTATGCCCTAGCCAAACTAACGGGAACGTAGGGCATAAGCGCAGGAGCCAGGGAACCCAACTTGGCCAAAACTTAAGTCATATCGATGCATATAATGGTGAAGAAAAGGTACATATGGGGAAAACGTGCATATGTGATGAGCTTGATGCTAAAAAATAACATTAATAAGCTTCTGTCAAAGAAGCCCCCAGGCATAATGGACGTACATATTTGAGTATGTGTATGTCACAGGTGCGTGGTTGAGCCACACCAAAAGCTTTAAGGCTAATAATAAAAAAAGAAAAAGCGAAAAGAGAGGAAAAAGCAATGGGAACAATAAGGAGAAGGAAACGAGCAAAGAGTTCGGCACTAGGCATAGAATCTTCGGAGTCTGGCCGCGTTCCAAGGGTTCGGCTCTAGGCGATTGTCTGACACATCACGCAGGCGGTACGCTCCTCCAGTGAGAACTTCGTCAATGATGAAGGGACCCTCCCATTTGGGCTTGAGTTTGTCCTTTTTCTTCTTCGGCAAGCATAGAACGAGTTCGCCAACATTATAAGTCTTGGCCCGTACTTCTCTGCTTTGATATCTGCGGGCCTGTTGTTGATGAAATGCGGAACGGGCTTTTGCAATGTCGCGCTCCTCCTCCAGGGTGTCTAGGCTGTCCTGCCGATCGAGCTCAGCCTCTCTCTCTTCGTACATGCACACCCGAGGTGAGTCATGTATAATGTCGCAGGCTACCACAGCCCCTGTGCCGTACACCATGAAAAAAGGTGTGTATCCGGTAGTGCGATTGGGCGTGGTCCGCAGCCCCAGAGTACGGAGTCGAGCTCCTCAACCCAGTGCTTGTCTGATTCCTTCAAAGACCGCACCAGCCTGGGTTTGATGCCTCTCATAATAAGACCATTGGCCCGTTCGACTTGACCATTTGTTTGCGGGTGATAGACGGAGGCGTAATCGAGCTTGATGCCCAGATTGGCGCACCAATTTTTCACCTCATCGGCTGTGAAGTTGGAGCTGTTATCGGTGATGATGCTGTGTGGAACACCATAACAGTGTACAACGCCGGATATAAAGTCTATCACTAGTCCGGCTTCGGCCGTTTTAACTAGTTTGGCCTCTATCCACTTAGGGAATTTATCCACCATGACCAGCAGATATTTTTTCTTATGGATTCCTCCTTTAAGGGGTCCGACCATATCAAGGCCCCAGACCGCAAAAGGCCAAGTGATGGGGATTGTTTGTAGGGCAGTGGGGGGCATATGGCTTTGGTTGGCGAAGAGTTGGCATCCGACGCAACGTTGGACAAGGTCATGTGAATCTGCTCGGGCCGTCGGCCAATAAAACCCTGTACGAAAGGCCTTGCTAACAAGGGCCCGAGCTGCAGCGTGGTGCCCGCCGAGACCGGCATGAATCTCAGCCAAGAGCTGCCGCCCCTCCTCTCCGGAGATACATCTTTGAAGGACTCCGGTAGCGCTTTTCTTGTAGAGTTCTCCGTCGTGAACCTTGTAGGCCTTCGAACGCCGGACAATGCGGCGGGCCTCATTCTGGTCCTCAGGAAGTTCCTTCTTATTAAGGTAGGCCAAGAAGGGTTCGGTCCATGGGGCAATAACTGCCATAATGAGATGGGTCGACGGTGTTATTTCGGTGGCTGAGCCTCCGATGATATCGGTGTGTTCGGAATCTGGGGCTGTGTTTGGATCCGAACTAGTGTTGCCGCTCTCCCCTTGCCACACCACGGATGGCTTAAAAAGCCTTTCCAGAAAGATGTTAGGTGGGACGGGGTCGCGCTTGGCACCGATGCGAGCAAGGACATCCACCGCTTGATTACTTTCTCGGGCCATGAGCCGACATTTTTAGGACGGCATTGCGATAAGCCGCCATCTTTGGATCTTTGGCATCGAAGTC
The DNA here is from genome assembly GCF_018294505.1 of Triticum aestivum. Lineage (NCBI taxonomy): Eukaryota > Viridiplantae > Streptophyta > Magnoliopsida > Poales > Poaceae > Triticum > Triticum aestivum. The sequence goes on along the minus strand of NC_057814.1, from coordinate 124,961,013 downwards.
TCCATTTATTTGAGATATTGCAAGGTTTGAGTCCCCGCGCACTTCCAGGCGTTGTATGCCCATGGAGACAGCCATCCGAAGACCATGCAATAAGGCCTCGTATTCGGCTGCGTTATTAGAGTCTGTGTATAATATCTGGAGTACGTATTGGACGACGTCTCTAGTGGGGGATGTTAAAACGACGCCCGCTCCTAGTCCTGCCAGCATTTTGGAACCATCAAAATACATAACCCAGTTGGAATATGTGTCGTGCTCTTTAGGGAGTTCGGCCTCTGTCCATTCGGCGACGAAGTCAGCCAGTACTTGGGATTTAATGGCTCGACGCGGTTTGTATGTTATGTCAAATGGAAGGAGCTCAATGGCCCATTTGGCAATCCGTCCCGTAGCGTCGCGGTTGTTTATTATGTCATTGAGTGGTACTTCAGAAGCCACCGTGATCGAACACTCCTGGAAGTAGTGTCGTAGCTTCCGGGATGCCATGAAGACCGCGTATGCTATCTTTTGATAATGAGGGTCCGGGATTTGCATGGTGTGAGGACAGTGGATACGTAATATACTGGCTTCTGAAGTGGGAATTTGTGTCCGTCCTGTTCTCGTTCAATGACGAGCACGGTGCTCACCACCTGGTGTGTTGCCGATATGTATAATAACATGGGTTCGCCGACGCTCGGCGTGGCCAGGATTGGGTTGCTCGCTAGAAGGGCTTTTATTTCTTCCAGTCCGGCCGTTGCCACATCCATCCACTCGAAGTGATCGGTGCGCCGTAGAAGGCGATAGAGTGGCAATGCCTTTTTTTCCCAATCTGGAGATAAAGCGGCTTAAAGCTGCCACGCAACCGGCGAGTTTTTGGAACTGTTTAAGGTCCGTTGGCGTAGCCAACTATGACAAAGTTCGGATTTTGGCTGGATTGGCTTCAATTCCTCTATTGGATACGATGAAGCCCAGCAGTTTTCCAGCGGGGACGCCAAAAACACACTTTTCTGGATTGAGCTTAATGTCATATGCGCAGAGGCTGTTGAATGTGAGACATAAATCGTCTATAAGTGTTTCGACGTGTCTAGTTTTGATGACGACGTCGTCCACATATGCTTCAACTGTCTTGCCGATCTGTTTCTCCAGGCATGTCTGAATCATGCATTGGTATGTGGCGCCGGCATTTTTGAGCCCGAAGGGCATGGTGTTGAAGCAGAATGGCCCATATGGGGTAATGAATGCTGTTGCAGCTTGATCGGACTCCTTCATTTTAATTTGATGGTATCCGGAATATGCGTCAAGGAAGCACAGTGAGTCATGTCCTGCGGTAGCATCAATGATCTGGTCGATGCGGGGGAGGGGGAAGGGATCCTTGGGGCAAGCCTTATTGAGGTCTTTGAAATCGACGCACAAGCGCCAGGATTTGTCCTTCTTTGGCACCATCACCAGGTTTGCTAGCCAGTCCGGGTGTTTTATTTCTCTAATGAACCCGGCCTTGATTAGCTTGGCAAGCCTCCCCCATAGCTTGACGTTTGGGTTCGGAAAAACGCCGCAGTGTTTGTTTGACCGGTTTATATCCCTTCAATATATTGAGGCTGTGTTCAGCCAATTTACGTGGGATTCCTGGCATATCAGAAGGGTGCCAGGCGAATATGTCCCAGTTCTCGCGCAGGAACTCTCGTAGCGCGGCGTCAACCGTTGTGTCTAGTTGTGCTCCAATAGATGCTGTCTTCTTGGGGTCCGTTGGATGGACTTGAAATTTGACTATTTCTTCTGCTGGTTTGAAGGAGGTGGATTTGGGTCGTTTGTCTAGGATCACATCATCCCTGTCCACCGTGGCGCGCATTGCGGTTAATTCTTCGGCCGCTAGGGCTTCAGATAATGCATCAAGGGCAAGGAATGCGGTTTTATTTTCGGCGGGGAGTGCTATGTCCGGATCACTTGCGAGAGTGATTATGCCGTTGGGCCCGAGCATCTTAAGCTTCATGTACCCATAATGAGGTATAGCTTGGAAGCGTGTAAAAATGCCTCCCGCCCCAAGAGGGCGTGATATCCGCTATTGAAAGGGGCCACTTGGAAGGTTATCTCTTCGGACCGATAATTCTCCGGCGTGCCGAATACCACGTCAAGTGTTATTTTTCCCGCGCACCGCGCCTCCCCGCTGGGAATGATTCCTCGGAAGGTTGTGCTGCTTTGCTCGATGCAGCTCCTGTCTATTCCCATTTTGTGGAGTGTATCCTCGTAGATGAGGTTTAGTCCGCTGCCACCGTCCATGAGAACCTTGGTGAGCCGAAAGCCGTCCACAACTGGACTGGGGACCAAGGCGGCTGGTGCTCGGACTTTCCTGTATTTGGGTTCGTCACCGGCATTAAAAGTTAAAGCCGTGTCGTTCCAGGGGTTTATAGCTGCAATTTGGCAGACATCGGTGAGTTCGCGGAGTGCCCTTTTGCGCCTGTTGTTTGAAGCGAATGTCTCGAAGACCGTCAATACTTTGAGGTCGTCGTCTTCTAGGGGTGTTGTTCTGGGGTATTCTGGGTGAGTATATCCTCACCGCTCTTGGCCACTTGCCAGAGTATCCAACATGCTCTAAGGCTGTGGGTTGGTATATTATCCGGTGTTGTGTGTATTTTGCATGGCCCGTCGAGCCATCCTTCCAGAACGGTTCCGCGCCCCGTAATGGGCTTACATTTCTTTACTATTGGACCGGGCGTGCCACGAGGGTGCGCCCTTTTGTCTGAACGAGGGGTTGAGTTGTTGGGGAAAGTAGCAATAATTCAAAATTTTCCTACGTGTCACCAAGATCAATCTAGGAGATACTAGCAACGAGAGAGAGGGAGTGCATCTTCATACCCTTGAAGATCGCTAAGCGGAAGCGTTACAAGAACGCGGTTGATGGAGTCGTACTCGCGGCGATTCAAATCATGGAAGATCCGATCTAGCGCCGAACGGATGGCGCCTCCGCATTCAACACACGTACAGCCCGGGAACGTCTCCTCCTTCTTGATCTAGCAAGGGGAGAGGAGAAGTTGAGGGAGAACTCCAGCAGCACGACGGCGTGGTGGCAATGGAGCTCGTGGTTCTCCGGCAGAGCTTCGCTAAGCACTACGAAGGAGGAGGAGGAGTTGGAGGAGGGAGGGGCTGCGCCAGGCCAGGGGGGCGGCTGCCCTCCCACCCCCTCACTATATATAGGGGGAAGGGGCGAGGGGGCCGCCCCCTCTAGATGGATCTAGAGGAGGAGGAGGCGGCTAGGGGAAACCCTAGATGGGTTTGGGCGCCCCCAACCCCTAGGAAACTTGCCCCCCAAGGCGGGAGGGGCGGCTGCCCTAGGGGTGGCGCCCCCACCTCTCCTGGTTACGTGAGAGGGGTTGGGAGGGGCGCACAGCCCCTTAGTGGGCTGGTTTGCCCCTTCCCCTTGGCCCATAAGGCCCCCCAACGCTTGCCGGGCCCTCCGAAACCCCTTTCGGACATGCTGGCCATAGCCTGCTACCCCCGGAACAATTCCGGACTCCAATACCCTTCTTCCAATATACCGATCTTCACCTCCGGACCATTCCGGAGCTGCTCGTCATGTCCGGGATCTCATCCGGGACTCCGAACAACCTTCGGTAACCACATACTATTTCCCATAACAACTCTAGCGTCACCGAACCTTAAGTGTGTAGACCCTACGGGTTCGGGAACCATGCAGACATGACCGAGACACCTCTCCGGCCAATAACCAATAGCGGGATCTGGATACACATATTGGCTCCCACATGTTCCACGATGATCTCATCGGATGAACCACGATGTCGGGGATTCAATCAATCCCGTATACAATTCCCTTTGTCCATCGGTATGTTACTTGCCCGAGATTCGATCGTCGGTATCCCAATACCTCGTTCAATCTCGTTACCGGCAAGTCTCTTTACTCGTTCCGTAACGCATGATCCCGTGGCTATGTCCTTAGTCACATTGAGCTCATTATGATGATGCATTACCGAGTGGGCCCAGAGATACCTCTCCGTCATACGGAGTGACAAATCCCAGTCTCGATTCGTGCCAACCCAACAGACACTTTCGGAGATACCCGTAGTGTGCCTTTATAGCCACCCAGTTACGTTGTGACGTTTGGCACACCCAAAGCATTCCTACGGTATCCGGGAGTTGCACAATCTCATGGTCTAAGGAAACGATACTTGACATTATAAAAGCTCTTAGCAAACGAACTACACGATCTTGTGCTATGCTTAGGATTGGGTCTTGTCCATCACATCATTCTCCTAATGATGTGATCCCGTTATCAATGACATCCAATGTCCATGGTCAGGAAACCATAACCATCTATTGATCAACGAGCTAGTCAACTAGAGGCTTACTAGGGACATGTTGTGGTCTATGTATTCACATATGTATTACGGTTTCCAGTTAATACAATTATAGCATGAACAATAGACAATTATCATGAACAAGGAAATACAATAATAACCATTTTATTATTGCCTCTAGGACATATTTCCAACAGTCTCCCACTTGCACTAGAGTCATTAATCTAGTTCACATCACTATGTGATTGTAATGAATCGAACACCCATGGGGTTTGTTCATATCTCGCTTTGTGAGAGAGGTTATTAGTCAACGGGTCTGAACCTTTCAGATCCGTGTGTGCTTTACAAATCTCTATGTCATCTTGTAGATGCAGCTACCACGCGCTACTTGGAGCTATTCCAAATAACTGCTCTACTATACGAATCCAGTTTACTACTCAGAGTCATCCGGATTAGTGTCAAAGTTTGCATCGACGTACCCTTTACGACGAACTCTTTTACCACCTCCATAATCGAGAAAATTCCTTAGTCCACTAGTTACTAAGGATAAGTTCGACCGCTGTCATGTGATCCATTCCTGGATCACTCTTGTACCCCTTGACTAACTCATGGCAAGGCACACTTCAGGTGTGGCACACAGCATAACATACTGTAAAGCCTACGTCTAAAGCATATGGGATGACCTTCGTCCTTTCTCTCTCTTCTGCCGTGGTCAGGTCTTGAGTCTTACTCAATACTCACACCTTGTAACACAGCCAAGAACTCCTTCTTTGCTGATCTATTTTGAACTCCTTCAAAATCTTGTCACGGTATGTATTCATTTGAAAGTACTATTAAGCGTTTTTTGATCTATCCTTATAGATCTTGATGCTCAATGTTCAAGTAGCTTAATCCAAGTTTTCCATTGAAAAACACTTTTCAAATAACCATGTATGCTTTCCAGAAATTCTACATCATTTCTGATCAACAATATGTTAACAACATATACTCATCAAAAATTCTATAGTGCTCCCACTCACTTCTTTGGAAATACAGGTTTCTCATAAACTTTGTATAAACCCAAAATCTTTGATCATCTCATCAAAACGTACATTCCAACTCCGAGATGCTTACTCCAGTCCTTAGAAGGATTGCTGGAGCTTTGAATACTTGTTAGCATATTTCAGGATTGACAAAACCTTCTGGTTGTATCACATACAACCTTTCCTCAAGAAAATTGTCGAGGAAACAATGTTTTGACATCCTATCTGCAAGATTTCATAAATAATGTAGTAACTGCTAATATAATTCCAACAGACTCTTAGCATCACTACGAGTGAGAAAGTCTCATCGCAGTCAACTCCTTGAACTTGTCGGAAAACATCTTAACGACAAGTCGAGCTTTCTTAATGGTGACACTTACCATCATTGTCCGTCTTCCTTTTAAAATCCATCTGCACCCAACAGCCTTACGACCATCAAGTAGTTCTTCCAAAGTCTATACTTTGTTTTTATACATGGATCCTCTCTCGGATTTTATGGCCTCGAGCCATTAGTCGGAATCTGGGTCCACCATCGCTTCTCCATAGCTCGTAGGTTCATTGTTGTCTAGCAACATGACTTCCAAGACAGGATTACGTACCACTCTGAAGTAGTACGCATCCTTGTCGTGCTACGAGGTTTGGTAGTGACTTGATCCGAAGTTTCATGATCACTATCATAAGCTTCCACTTCAATTGGTGTAGGTGCCACAGGAACAACTTCTTGTGCCCTGCTACACACTAGTTGAAGTGACGGTTCAATAACCTCATCAAGTCTCCACCATCCTCCCACTCAATTCTTTCGAGAGAAACTTTTCCTCGAGAAAGGACCCGTTTCTAGAAACAATCACTTTTGCTTCCAGATCTGAAATAGGAGGTATACCCAACTGTTTTGGGTATTCTATGAAGATGCATTTATCCGCTTTGGGTTCGAGCTTATCAGCCTGAAACTTTTCCACATAAGCGTCGCAGCCCCAAACTTTTAAGAAACGGCAGCTTAGGTTTCTCTAAACCATAGTTCATACGGTGTCATCTCAACGGAATTGCGTGGTGCCCTATTTAAAGTGAATGTGGTTGTCTCTAATGCCTAACCCATAAACGATAGTGGTAATTCGATAAGAGACATCATGGTATGCACCATATCCAATAGGGTGCAGTTATGATGTTCGGACACACCATCACACTATGGTGTTCCAGGCGGTATTAGTTGTGAAACAATTTCCACAATGTCTTAATTGTGTGCCAAACTCGTAACTCAGATATCTCTATGATCATATCATAGACATTTTATCCTCTTGTCACGACGATCTTCAACTTCACTCTGACATTACTTGAATCTTTCAATAATTCAGACTTGTGTTTCATCAAGTAAATATTCTTAGCATCTACTCAAATCATCTGTGAAGTAAGAACATAACGATATCCACTGCGTGCCTCAGCACTCATTGGACTGCACACATCAAATGTATTACTTCCAACAAGTTGCTCTCTTGTTTCATCTTACTGAAAACGAGGCCTTTCAGTCATCTTGCCCATGTGGTATGATTTGCATGTCTCAAGTGATTCAAAATCAAGTGAGTCCAAACGATCCATCTGTATGGACTTTCTTCATGCATATATACTAATAGACATGGTTCGCATGTCTCAATCTTTTCAAAAACGAGTGAGTCCAAAGATCCATCAACATGGAGCTTCTTCATGCGTTTTATACCAATATGACTCAAGTGGCAGTGCCACAAGTATGTGGTACTATCATTACTATCTTATATCTTTTGGCATGAACATGTGTATCACTACGATCGAGATTCAATAAACCATTCATTTTAGGTGCAAGACCATTGAAGGTATTATTCAAATAAACAGAGTAACCATTATTCTCCTTAAATGAATAACCGTATTGCGATAAACATAATCCAATCATGTCTATGCTCAACGCAAACACCAAATAACAATTATTTAGGTTTAATACCAATCCCGATGGTAGAGGGAGCGTACGATGTTTGATTACATCAACCTTGGAAACACTTCCAACATATATCGTCATCTCACCTTTACCTAGTCTCCGTTTATTCCGTAGCCTTTTATTTCGAGTTACCAACACTTAGCAACCGAACCGGTATCTAATACCCTGGTGCTACTAGGAGTACTAGTAAAGTACACATTAATATAATGTATATCCAATATACTTCTGTCGACCTTGCCTGCCTTCTCATCTACCAAGTATCTAGGGTAGTTCTGCTTCAGTGACCGTTCCCCTCATTACAGAAGCACTTAGTCTCGGGTTTGGGTTCAACCTTGGGTTTCTTCACTAGAGCAGCAACTGATTTGCCGTTTCATGAAGTATCCCTTCTTTCCCTTGCCCTTCTTGAAACTAGTGGTTTTACTAACCATCAACAATTGATGCTCCTACTTGATTTCTACTTTCGTGGTGTCAAACATCGCGAATAGCTCAAGGATCATCATATCTATCCCTGATATGTTATAGTTCATCACGAAGCTCTAGTAGCTTGGTGGCAGTGACTTTGGAGAACCATCACTATCTCATCTGGAAGACAACTCCCATTCGAGACACCTCTCCGGCCAATAACCAATAGTGGGATCTGGATACCCATATTGGCTCCCACATGTTCCACGATGATCTCATCGGATGAACCACGATGTCGGGGATTCAATCAATCCCGTATACAATTCCCTTTGTCCATCGGTATGTTACTTGCCCGAGATTCGATCATCGGTATCCCAATACCTCGTTCAATCTCGTTACCGGCAAGTCTCTTTACTCGTTCCGTAACGCATGATCCCGTGGCTAAGTCCTTAGTCAATACTTTGAGGTCGTCGTCTTCTAGGGGTGTTGTTCTGGGGTATTCTGGGTGAGTATATCCTCACCGCTCTTGGCCACTTGCCAGAGTATCCAACATGCTCTAAGGCTGTGGGTTGGTATATTATCCGGTGTTGTGTGTATTTTGCATGGCCCGTCGAGCATCCTTCCAGAACGGTTCCGCGCCCCGTAATGGGCTTATATTTCTTTACTATTGGACCGGGCGTGCCACGAGGGTGCGCCCTTTTGTCTGAACGAGGGGTTGAGTTGTTGGGGAAAGTAGCAATAATTCAAAATTTTCCTATGTGTTACCAAGATCAATCTAGGAGATACTAGCAACGAGAGAGAGGGAGTGCATCTTCATACCGTTGAAGATCGCTAAGCGGAAGCGTTACAAGAACGCGGTTGATGGAGTCGTACTCGCGGCGATTCAAATCGTGGAAGATCCGATCTAGCGCCGAACGGATGGCGCCTCCGCGTTCAACACACGTACAGCCCGGGAACGTCTCCTCCTTCTTGATCCAGCAAGGGGAGAGGAGAAGTTGAGGGAGAACTCCAGCAGCACGACGGCGTGGTGGCAATGGAGCTCGTGGTTCTCCGGCAGAGCTTCGCTAAGCACTACGGAGGAGGAGGAGGAGTTGGAGGAGGGAGCGGCTGCGCCAGGCCAGGGGTGCGGCTGCCCTCCCACCCCCTCACTATATATAGGGGGAAGGGGCGAGGGGGCCGCCCCCTCTAGATGGATCTAGAGGAGGAGGAGGCGGCTAGGGGAAACCCTAGATGGGTTTGGGCGCCCCCAACCCCTAGGAAACTTGCCCCCCAAGGCGGGAGGGGCGGCTGCCCTAGGGGTGGCGCCCCCACCTCTCCTGGTTACCTGAGAGGGGTTGGGAGGGGCGCACAGCCCCTTAGTGGGCTGGTTTGCCCCTTCCCCTTGGCCCATAAGGCCCCCCAACGCTTGCCGGGCCCTCCGAAACCCCTTTCGGACATGCTGGCCATAGCCTGCTACCCCCGGAACAATTCCGGACTCCAATACCCTTCTTCCAATATACCGATCTTCACCTCCGGACCATTCCGGAGCTGCTCGTCATGTCCGGGATCTCATCCGGGACTCCGAACAACCTTCGGTAACCACATACTATTTCCCATAACAACTCTAGCGTCACCGAACCTTAAGTGTGTAGACCCTACGGGTTCGGGAACCATGCAGACATGACCGAGACACCTCTCCGGCCAATAACCAATAGCGGGATCTGGATACACATATTGGCTCCCACATGTTCCACGATGATCTCATCGGATGAACCACGATGTCGGGGATTCAATCAATCCCGTATACAATTCCCTTTGTCCATCGGTATGTTACTTGCCCGAGATTCGATCGTCGATATCCCAATACCTCGTTCAATCTCGTTACCGGCAAGTCTCTTTACTCGTTCCGTAACGCATGATCCCGTGGCTAAGTCCTTAGTCACATTGAGCTCATTATGATGATGCATTACCGAGTGGGCCCAGAGATACCTCTCCGTCATACGGAGTGACAAATCCCAGTCTCGATTCGTGCCAACCCAACAGACACTTTCGGAGATACCCGTAGTGTGCCTTTATAGCCACCCAGTTACGTTGTGACGTTTGGCACACCCAAAGCATTCCTACGGTATCCGGGAGTTGCACAATCTCATGGTCTAAGGAAACGATACTTGACATTAGAAAAGCTCTTAGAAAACGAACTACACGATCTTGTGCTATGCTTAGGATTGGGTCTTGTCCATCACATCATTCTCCTAATGATGTGATCCCGTTATCAATGACATCCAATGTCCATGGTCAGGAAACCATAACCATCTATTGATCAACGAGCTAGTCAACTAGAGGCTTACTAGGGACATGTTGTGGTCTATGTATTCACACATGTATTACGGTTTCCAGTTAATACAATTATAGCATGAACAATAGACAATTATCATGAACAAGGAAATACAATAATAACCATTTTATTATTGCCTCTAGGGCATATTTCCAACATGAGTGGGGACCGACGGCTCGCAACGGGCTGCTTGAGTTTTCCAGGCGCTTTCCATTGCACTGTACTTTTGTACGATAGTTGCCAAGTCAGCGAAGTGTAATATGCGACGGCGGTTGATGGCACTGAGGATTCATTCATCCATGCAATTGTTGCGGAACGCTGAGATCGCGTCTTCATCGCGGCAATCTTTAATCTTGTCTTTGACAAGGAGGAATCTGGCCCAGAAGTGGTGGACCGTTTCCTGAGACTGCTGTTGTATGCTCATGAGAGCGCTTATATGTGGGTGGGTGGGTGGATTTAAATCCGAACCTTGACCCAATTTTGGATCCTGAGTCTGGAGATCTTCCGAACTTAACAGTTCGGGCTCCGGGATATCAACTGATTTTTTAGGTCCGTCGTCCGATTCCATGTTCGGAGGGCAGGATGCATCTCTTCGCAAGTGGGTGTCCGTCCTTTCGAGGTCGGAGATCCGGACGTAGTCCGTCCTCAATATAGAGGAAGAGTTATCGTCTCGCTCCTCGACTACCGCTATCTGGTGGGTGATCGGTGGAGATTTGATTTCTCTCTGATCGGGTTTAAGCCCAATTCAATCATAGTCTGTAGCGACCCCCAGGACGGCGATGCGATCTAGGAGCTCGTTTAAAGACGAAAGCTCCGCCAGATCCATCTGCTTGGAGATTTTAGAGTCAATACGAAGGGAATTTTCGATGACCCGAGAGGTCATCGTTGGCTTAACGGCCGAACAGGCGGTCATGGTAAAGCCGCCCAACCGGAGGGTTTGGCCTGGGGCCAGTGCTCCTCCAGAGGTGATGTTGTCCTTGAGAACAAGGCGAGCCATCGATCCTATCTTCGACGTCACAGCGGAACTCTCAATGAAAGCACCAATGTCGGTGTCAAAACCGACGGATTTCGGGTATGGGGTCCCGAACTATGCGTCTAAGGTCGATGGTAACAGGAGGCGGGGGACACAATGTTTACCCAGGTTCAGGCCCTCTCTATGGAGGTAATACCCTACTTCCTGCTTGATTGATCTTGATGAATATGAGTATTACAAGAGTTGATCTACCACGAGATCGTTATGGCTAAAACCCTAGAAGTCTAGCCTGTCTGACTATATCTATGAGTATCGTCCTCTACGGACCTAGCCCTCCGGTTTATATAGACGCCGGAGGGATCTAGGGTTACACAAGGTCGGTTACAGAGAAAGGAATATTCATATTTGATCGCCAAGCTTGCCTTCCACGCCAATGAGAGTCCCATCCGGACCGGGTAGAGTCTTCGGTCTTCGCATCTTCGCAGCCCATCAGTCCGGCCCATGGCTAACAGGCCGGACGCCCGAGGACCCCTTAGTCCAGGACTCCCTCAACGTCGACTACGAAGGTGTTTGTGATGACTTCATCAATCTAAAGATGACTAGTAAATGCGCACGTGCACCGCACATTAATATTTAGGCAATATATTACTTGCACGCGGATAATAGGTATGCTATTATTCGTGTGTTAATTCTGTGATTAGTGCAATATTTGGTACGTGATACGTCTCCGTCCTATCTACTTTTCCAAACACTTTTGCCCTTGTTTTGGACTCTAACTTGCATGATTTGAATGGAACTAACCTGGACTGACACTGTTTTCAGCAGAATTGCCATGGTGTTATTTATGTGCAGAAACAAAAGTTCTCGAAATGATCTGAAACTCCACGGAGATTATTTTTGGAAATAATAAAAAATATTGGCGAAAGAATCAAGGCCAGGGGTCCCACACCCTGTCCACAAGGGTGGGGGCACGCCTGCCCCCCTGGGCGCGCACCCTTGCCTCGTGGGCCCCCTGGAGCTCCACCGGCCTCAACTCCAACTCCATATATTCGTGTTCGGGGGGAGTTGCATTTTACGATACGGAGCCGCCGCCAAGCCCTAAACTCTCTTAGGACAGCTGATCTGGAGTCCGTTCGGGGCTCCGGAGAGGGGAATTCGTCGCCATCGTCGTCATCAACCATCCTCCATCAACAATTTCATGATGCTCACCGCCGTGCGTGAGTAATTCCATTGTAGGCTTGCTGGACGGTGATGGGCTGGATGAGATTTATCATGTAATCGAGTTAGTTTTGTTAGGGTTTGATCCCTAGTATCCACTATGTTCTGAGATTGATGTTGCTATAACTTTGCTATGCTTAATGCTTGTCACTAGGTCCCGAGTGCCATGATTTCAGATCTGAACCTATTATGTTTTCATGAATATATGTGAGTTCTTGATCCTATCTTGCAAGTCTATAGTCACCTACTATGTGTTATGATCCGGCAACCCCGAAGTGACAATAATCGGGAACACTCCCGGTGATGACCATAGTTTGAGGAGTTCATGTATTCACTATGTGTTAATGCTTTGGTCCGGTACTCTATTAAAAGGAGGCCTTAATATCCCTTAGTTTCCGTTAGGACCCCGCTGCCACGGGAGGGTAGGACAAAAGATGTCATGCAAGTTCTTTTCCATAAGCACGCATGACTATATTCAGAATACATGCCTACATTACATTGATGAATTGGAGCTAGTTCTGTGTCACCCTATGTTATGACTGTTACATGATGAACCGCATCCGGCATAATTCTCCATCACCGATCCAATGCCTACGAGCTTTTCACATATTGTTCTCCGCTTATTTACTTTTCCGGTGCTACTGTTACAATCACTACAAAACCCAAACATATTACTTTTGTTACCGTTATCGTTACTATCATATTACTTTGCTACTAAATACTTTGCTGCAGATACTAAGTTATCCAGGTGTGGTTGAATTGACAACTCAACTGCTAATACTTGAGAATATTCTTTGGCTCCCCTTGTGTCGAATCAATAAATTTGGGTTGAATACTCTACCCTCGAAAACTGTTGCGATCCCCTATACTTGTGTGTTATCAATACGATATTAATTGCACGCTGAACGCTCGCCATTTGAGCAGTCTAAGTCATTGGATTGACTTAGTTTGATGGCCAAGATCAGTTGGATCTGCCCTTTTGGTTTTTTTATATTGGTATAGATGTACCGGCTCAGTCTTTCGGAGGTGCTCATAGCGATAGCGTGTGCGTGCGTTCATAAGCATGAGTGTATTTGTGTATGTATGAGCGTTTACATCTGTACTATCTTTAAAAAAACTTAGCTATCTCATAGTATTATGGAGAAGAAAAACTAGAACCGGATACTTTTTTTAGTTAGAATTGTTGAATTTTATTAAATGGTGGCAAACTCCGAGGCTACCACCAAAATGACACTTTCAAGTGGCACCTTCAACCTAGATTTACATAGCTTATTCATGCAACCTTTTCTGGATAGGATATGTGCAACATTATTAGCTGATCATCGCACCCATCTGATCTCGACCTCCTCAAAACCTAGGAGCAGGTTCTTGATACGTCTCCAACGTATCTATCATTTTTTATTGTTACATGCTATTATATTATCTGTTTTGGATGTTTAATGGGCTTTAATATGCTCTTTTATATTATTTTTGGGACTAACCTATTAACCGAAGGCCCAGTGCAAATTGCTGTTTTTTTTGCCTATTTTAGTGTTTCGCAGAAAAGGAATATCAAACGGAACAAAACCTTTGTGAGGATCTTTCTTGGAACAAACGCAATCCAGGAGACTTGGAGTGGAAGTCAGAGACGCAACGAGGTGGCCACGAGACAGGAGGGCGCGCCCAGGGGGTAGGCGCGCCCCCCACCCTCGTGGGCCCCTCGTAGCTCCACCGACCTACTTCTTTCGCCTATATGTACTCTTATACCCTGAAAACATCCGGGGGAGCCACGAAACCACTTTTCCACCGCCGCAACCTTCTGTACCCGTGAGATCCCATCTTGGGGCCTTTTTCGGCGATCTGACGGAGGGGGATTCAATCACGGAGGGCTTCTACATCAACACCATAGCCTCTCCGGTGATGTGTGAGTAGTTTACAACAGACCTTCTGGTCCATAGTTATTGGCTAGATGGCTTCTTCTCTCTCTTTGGTTCTCAATACAAAGTTCTCCTCGATGTTCTTGGAGATCTATTCGATGTAATACTTTTTGCGGTGTGTTTGTCGAGATCTGATGAATTGTGGGTTTATGATCAAGATGAATTGTTCTTGATCATGCCTAGATATTCTCATAACTATGCGCTTTTCTATCAATTGCTCGGTAGTAATTTGTTCACCCACCATAATATATGCTATCATGAGAGAAGCCACTAGTGAAACCTATGGCCCCGGGGTCTATTTTACATCATATTAGTTTCCCGTCAACTAGCTATTTCTGTCATCGTTTACTTTGCAATCTTTACTTTCCAATCTATACAACAAAAATACCAAAAATATTTATCTTATTATCTTTATAAGATCTCACTTTTGCAAGTGGCCGTGAAGGGATTGACAACCCCTTTATCGCATTGGTTGCAAGGTTCTTGATTGTTTGTGCAGGTACTAGGCGACTTGCGTGTAGTCTCCTACTGGATTGATACCTTGGTTCTCAAAAACTGAGGGAAATACTTACGCTACTTTGCTGCATCACCCTTTCCTCTTCAAGGGAACCAACGCATGCTCAAGAGGTAGCAAGAAGGATTTCTGGCGCCGTTGCCAGGGAGATCTACGCACAAGTCAATACATACCAAGTACCCATCACAAACTCTTCTCCCTCGCATTACATTATTTGTCATTCGCCTCTCGTTTTCCTCTCTCCCACTTCACCCTTGCCGTTTTATTCGCCCCTTTTTCCGTTCGTCTCTTTTCGCTTGTTTCTTCTGTGCTTGTGTGTTGGATTGATTGTTTGTCACGATGGCTCAAGATAATACTAAATTATGTGACTTCTCCAATACCAACAACAATGATTTTATTAGCACTCCGATTGCTCCTATTACCCATGCTGAATCTTGTGAAATTAATGCTGCTTTGTTGAATCTTGTCATGAAAGATCAATTTTCTGGCCTTCCTAGTGAAGATGCCGCTACCCATCTAAACAACTTTGTTGATTTGTGCGGTATGCAAAAGAAGAAAGATGTGGACAATGATATTGTTAAATTGAAGCTATTTCCTTTTTCGCTTGGAGATCGTGCTAAAACTTGGTTCTCTTCTTTGCCTAAAAATAGTATTGATTCATGGAATAAGTGCAAAGATGTTTTTATCTCTAAGTATTTTCCTGCTGCTAAGATTATCTCTCTTAGAAACGATATTATGAATTTTAAGCAACTTGATCATGAGCATGTTGCACAAGCTTGGGAGAGGATGAAATTAATGATAAGTAATTGCCCTACACATGGTTTGAATTTATCCAGGTGTGGTTGAATTCATCACCTATTGAAGAAACTCATGGTCTTGTGTAAGTGCATCTAGTGCCCCTTAGTGATTTTGGTGTATTGAAGACTTATAGGTTAAGGGACTAATGTGTTTATGAGTGTACACAGGTCTATAAGTCTATGAGGAGTTTGATATTTACCGAGAAAGTCGACCCCTAAAAATGAAGTTCTTCGACTGAAGACTTTGGATTTCTGAAGACTTTCTGAAGACTTTGAAAGTGAAGAAATTGGTGTGACCTTGAAGACTTGGTATTCATTTGAGGAACATGAAGCGTGAAGACTTTTGTTTACGTAGTTTCATTTTCTCTTTCTTGAGTCATAGGAAACACCGTACTGTTAAAGGGGGTCGAGGAAATACTAAGGAAAAATTTCCATGTGATGCTCAACTCAAAATCCTACACCTACCAATCCCTTCGAGTGAAGCCATTGGAAACCTCATATAGTTCAGTCATATTCTTCAGTGACAGAGACGAAGTTCTTCTGGTCTCTGAGGAATTTGTTCTGACTGAGGAGTTAGAAATTCGCCAGTGCGGATTGCCTACACAGTGAGGAACATGATAGCCCTGAGGAATTTGATACTCAAATTTCCGACCGTTGATGTGCTATACGCCAGCTGTCCCAAAATATCTACCCACCTAACGGTCATATCATTTAAGGGAATTTATGTCTTATCATGCCGGGCTGCTCCCTAGGCTATAAATAGCCGCCCCCTACAACCACTAGCTGGTTGGCTACTCCGAGAGAAACTGACACTTGTCATTTGAGAGCATCCCATCCTCCGAGGACTTTGAGCGAAAATCATCAAGTGAGGAAAACCCAAACCCAAACCCAAACACCTACAAACCCAAAGTGATTGAGCATCATTGAAGAGATTGATCCTGTGTGGATCCGACGCTTGTTACCTTTGAAGATTGTGCTTCTTCCAGACGGTTAGGCGTCATGGTCTAGAGCATCCAAGAGGAAATTGTGGATCGCCGAGTGACCGAGTCTGTGAAGGTTCGGAAGTCACCTGAAGACTTACCTTGAGTGATTGCGAGGTCTGTGTGACCTTAGCTGAAGGGGAATACGGTGAGGACTAGGTGTCCTGGACTGTGTGTTCAGGACTGGGTGTCCGGGACTGTGTGTCCTCAGGTTTAAATACCTAGCCGCCCTAACTAGATGTACAACTGAGACAGCAGTTAGAACTGGTCTACCAAATCATTGTCTTCACCAAGCCTACTGGTTCTATTTCCTCAACTCTTTCAGTTCCTCATAACTGTGTTGTGCACTTGTTCATATCTGTGTTTGAAGACTTTGACTGAAGACTTTCTCAATTTCCTCAGTTCAATTTCTTCAGTCTGTTTGTCTTCATCCTGTGCTATCCTGTGTTTATGCTTCTGTACTCTGTGCTTGTCTTCATTTCATCATGATGACCATGCTTGTGTTCTGCTATGCATACTTTTGAGTACTTATTCCGCTGCAAGTAGTTCTTCACTAAGGAATTTCCTCACTGGCAAATTCCTCAGTGAAGAATTCATAAAAATTGCCTATTCACCCCCCCTCTAGTCGATATAACGCACTTTCAATTGGTATCAGAGCAAGGTACTCCCTTGTTCTGTGTGATTTTGGTTTAACCGCCTGGAGTTTTAGTTATGTCGACCGCAGGTATGATCAAGGTCTCTGCTGGGTGTCCTACCTTCGATGGGACGGACTACCCCTACTGGAAGAATAAGATGCGAATGCATCTTGAGGCAATTGATAATGATCTCTGGTATGTTGTGGAAAATGGTGTTCCCTCTGTCTCACCCTCACTGAACGCTACCGATGTGAAGAGATTCAAGCAACTTGATTCGATGAAACTAATGGCTCGCAAAAGGAGCACCTACCTTCTGTGATAGATGAACCAGCACCTGAGGAATCTATCAAGTTCAAGGCTACTGAGGATGTCATTCCTACCGAAGAATCTGCTGAAGAATTCATTCCAGAACGTGAAGAACGTCGAGCTAATGCACCTGAAGAAAATGGTGCTGAAGAAAATGCTGATCAAATTCCTCGACGACAACCAACTCATCCTCGCGTTGCAAAAGAAGTGCAAGTTGAAAAGATCATCGATGACATTAAAGCACCAGGTCCTCTCACACGCTCAAAAGCTTCACATTTATCTAACTTTTGTGGGCACTATGCTTTTGTCTCTATCACAGAGCCCACTAAGGTAGATGAAGCATTTCTGGAGCCTGAGTGGATTCAGGCCATGCAAGAAGAATTACATCAGTTCGAGCTCAACAACGTTTGGGAACTGGTCAATCGTCCAGATCCTCGCAAACACAATATCATTGGCACAAAGTGGATCTACCGCAACAAGCAAGATGAAAATGGCCTTGTGGTGAGGAATAAGGCACGACAAGTAGCTCAAGGCTACACACAGGTTGAAGGAATTGATTTCGATGAAACATTTGCACTTGTTGCTAGACTTGAAGCTATTCGCATATTACTCGCTTATGCTAACCATCATGATATCACTTTATATCAAATGGATGTGAAAAGTGCATTCCTCAATGGTAAGCTTGAGGAAGAAGTATATGTTGCTCAACCCCCAGGTTTTCAAGATCCTAAGCATCCTGACAAAGTCTTCAGACTAAATAAGGCCCTCTATGGCCTCAAGCAGGCCCCTCGGGTGTGGTATGATACTTTGAAGGAATTCCTCATGAAGAAAGGCTTCAAACCCGGTTCACTCGACCCTACACTTTTCACTAAAGCATATGATGATGAATTGTTTGTGTGCCAAATATATGTTGATGATATCATCTTTGGCTGTACTGACCAACGTTATAGTGATGAATTTGCCTATATGATGAGTGAAGAATATCAAATGTCTATGATGGGAGAGTTGAAATTCTTCTTAGGTCTTCAAATTCGTCAACAGCGCAATGGCATATTCATATCTCAGGAGAAATACCTCAAGGATGTACTGAGGAAATTTGGCATGCAAGATTGCAAAGGCGTCAAAATTCTGATGCCCACAAATGGCCATCTGTGCACTGATGAAAATGGTATTGACTTCGATCAAAAGGTATACCGCTCCATGATTGGTTCTTTATTGTATTTATGTGCATCTAGGCCAGATATTATGCTTAGTGTTTGCATGTGTGCCCGATTTCAAGCTACACCAAAGGAATCACACCATAAGGCTGTGAAACATATTCTTCAATATCTAGCTCACACACCAACACTTGGATTATGGTACCCCAAGGGCTCGGCTTTTGATCTCGTTGGATATTCTGACTCTGACTATGCTGGTGATCGTGTGGACCACAAGTCAACATCTGGTACATGTCATTTCCTCGGACGATCTTTGGTCTGTTGGTCCTCGAAGAAACAGAACTGCGTATCACTGTCTACTGCTGAAGCTGAGTACATTGCTGGTGGCTCTTGTTGTGCTCAATTGTTGTGGATGAAGCAAACTCTCAAGGACTACGGCATCAACGTGAAGAATGTGCCTCTCTTCTGTGACAATGAGAGTGCCATCAAGATTGCTCACAACCCAGTTCAGCACTCGAAGACAAAGCACATTTAGATTCGTCATCATTTTCTTCGCGATCATGTGTTGAAGGGCGACATTTCTATTGAGCATGTGAAGACTGAAGAACAGCTAGCCGATATCTTCACTAAGCCCTTGGATGAGAAGAGATTTAGCAAGTTGTGGTGTGAGCTAAATATCCTAGAATCTTCGAATGTTCTTTGAAAAGGACACTCATCCTAACACTTATGCAAAATTGATGACTTAGATGTGCAACACATGAAGAAACGTTTTTCCTCAATCAATGAAGAATAACACTCTAAGTGTGAAGAAATTAACGAAGAATTTGATTCTCAGAACCCTACGACAATTGTACGCGGTGTCTGAAATCATCATTCTTATACGGTGGGTCATGCCACCACCAAAAGTTGAAAATCTTCAATTTGAGTTTTTCCTCAGTTTTGAAATTCCTCAGTTGTTCAAAATCTTCAACTTTGCAAAATCTTCACTGTTTCCGTCGTTTTTATTCATTGGCTATATATATATATATATATATATATATATATATATATATATATATATATATATATATATATATATATATGAGTTTATGTCCTCTACAGCATTCACTTATTGCTATTTCTTCAAGTTGCTATTTCTGCTAAGTGAATGTGATCAGACCCTTTCCCCTCTATGCTATACTCAACCCAATCTATTCACAAATTCTTCATGTGCGTTCTATTTGAAACTCGTTCAAAAACTTCACTGTGTCCTTGTAAGCTGAAGAATTTGCGAACGGAACTTTTAACTTATCTTATCCAAATTTCCGGCTTTGCCGCTCAAACCGTTCCGCATCCCACGAAATACTTATCTATTCACCCACGATCTAACACGATCTCCACTTCTCAGTACGTGGGTGACACATGTCAAGCGAATGAGAAGGGTCAGGGGCACGTTCGTCCAATTTCTTTGGGCGAACCGTTTTTCACCGTGGCTATAAATACCCCCTCTCCCCTTCCTCACTTCCTTTACTTCGCTCGACCTCTCTCCACCTCAAGCTTCTCAAACCCTAGTGCCGCCGCTACTTCATCGTCGCCGGTGAGGAAGAGCTTCACTGCCTTGACCTCGTCGCCGTCGTACTCGCGCCGGCCGCGGAAATCTTCACTCCGCCGCCGCCGTAGCCGTCTTCCTCCGCCGAGTTAGGGCGTGGAAGATCTGCACAGACGAACTTCACTTCTCCACCTCACAGTTCGTCGTGTTCTTCGTTCAGGGTAATTAAAAGTTACTTTTACTGCCCTCTTTGATTCAAATGATTTCTGCAAAATCTTCAAAAGGTGTTTATTCTTCAAATTCTTCACACACTAAACACCTCACATGTCATCTGTTCTTGATTCGTTTCTCTAAGCAATAATTTTTCTTCAAGATTCCTCAATTGTGCGGATTTCTGATCTGTACAACTCTGGAACCTAAGACTAAGAACGCTTAGTGAAATTCTTCAAGACTCATCTGGTCAAATTCCTCAAACTTGTTCTTTTTGAAAAACCTTCTGAGAACGCATATGACCTCTCCAAATTCCTCGCAACTATACTCTGTTCACAGGTACTCATGTCCGCTGCTGAATCACTAGGTTCTCATCAACTTAACTCATTTGCAGCGTTCCTCGAAGAAAAGTTGCATACTTCTTCAGAGAATTCCATTGTTCAAATTCCTCATCTGAAGAAAATGGCTGATGGAAAGAAGCCACAGAAAGGAGGAAAGAGGCCTGAGGTCAACACTGCATTTGAAATCCCTGAGGACATCTATGCTGGGTACTGCACACCCCCTGAGGAAGATAAAAATCAGCGCAAGGTGCGCATTCAGAAGATTGAGAGGAGATGGGCAAGAGAGTGGAGGGAGTACAGATATGTGACTCCAAAGTACATGAAAAAATTCGCTGTTACTCCTCCATGCTCAAGACCACCATTGGCACCTGGCCAAGAAGCAGATCCCACTAGCATCAAACGCGAGGAGTTTCCTGAAGAATGGGCCAAGCGACAGGCCAAGTTGGCCAAACAGGCAAAAGATGCAGTGAAGAAATTCAACAAAGATTCCACTGCTGTTGCTGCTGAGGCCTCTGTAAGGCCGAAGAAATCCATGGCAAAGAAGCCTGCGCACAAGCCAAGTGCCTCTTCTTCAATGCCCTCACGAACAATTTCCTCAGCTAAGCCCTCACGGCCAATTCCTCACGCTGCTCCTGCTCCTCCAAAGTCCTCAGCTGCTCCGACAAAATCCTCAGCACCTGTGCATCTTGCCACGTGCCAAAGGCTACAGGCATCTCTATTGCCTCAGGAGCTTCAGCTAGTTCCTCAGCTGCACCAAATTCTTCAACAGGACCCTCTCTGCTGAAGACTAAGACCACTACTGGACAAGGCTCTCGCCCAAGTCCTCACAAGAAGCAGGTCGCCTTCCAAGTGTCGTCTGAAGAAGACGAAGCTGATGATGAAGAACTTGCTGAAATCATCAGAGACAGGCAAGTCAGGGCCGCTAGAGCCAGGGCACAAATGTGCCTCTGCTTTTGGATCCAAAGTTGATCCTCGATTACATTGATCTCTAGCACAAGGACCCAAACACTCCTATGCCTGACTTCAAGCTGACTCCTGGTCAAAGTCATATGTTGACTGCCTTCATCCAAGATGAGAAATGGAAGTTTGAGAAGGCCAGGCAGATCAAGAAAGCGCAGTACAGGAAGGAAAAATTCCTGAGGAACAACGTTGTCTCTATGACAACTGATGAACTTCTAAAGATCCAGTCTGAAATCAAAGTCCTCAACGATGATTTCAATGCTTACTATGCTGATTGGAAAGGAGCCAAGGTCAGGTTTGTCAAACTGACAAAGATGTTCACCTCAAATGTTGCAGCCCCATCGCAACAAGAAATTCCTCAGGCTGAAGCATCTGCTCAGCCAACTGAAGAACATGCCAGCACCGCTGATGACAATCAGGCTGCTGAAGAAAATGTGAGTTCCAGGGCTGATGACTGCATTCCAGCCGTTGATGAAACTACCAGGGCACCCACTAGTGGTGCGCCCGAAGAAAATGAAGAGGTCAGGGCAACTGCATCAGTTGTGCCTGAAGAAAATCAACCACATTCCTCTGCTCCTCCTGCGCCTACACCAACTCCAATCCTTCCATCTGCATCAGATGTGAAGAAGACCAAGGCTGCAGAGCGTGCAGCAATGAAGAAAAGGAAAGCATCAGCTCCTTCAGATTCTTCAGCACCGAAGAAGATGAAGAAATTGACAAGCTCATTTGCTAATCCAATTGATGCTGTTCCAGTTTCCTCCATGCCATCAAAGGAAATCATCCCTTTTGATGAAGAATATGTGATCCCTAGCGGATCTGATGAAGAAAATCCTTCTGCTGCTTCGTCAGAGCAGATGGATGAAGAAATTGAAGTGGATAAAATCCCTTCAACCCCCACAGTTTCCTCGCCTATGCCTCAGTTTACTGCTGAAGAGGCTGGCGTTGAAGAAATTGAAGAAGAAGATGTGGACATTGGTTGTACCACACCAGTGATGAATGATGACTTTTGGGAAAGTCAGCACCCCAATTCTCCACTCTTCACTCCACTGCAGCAAATTCCTCAGTCCCCAGCCACTACAGTTCAAATGGGATCTGATGAAGCTCATGAAGACATTCCAGCCGCTAGTGCTGAAGAAAATGAAAATGAAGATTTGAAGAACCAGGCTGCCACTGAAGAGGAACCAGAAATTCCTCAGCCTGAAGAACCTGAGATTGCGATTCCTGAGGTCATCATGCAACTGACTGACACTCCTCTGCCCAAGCCAAAGGATCCATTCTCAAGGAAGCAAAAATTCAAGGCTGGTGATTTCTTCGGCGAGCACATATTCTTCACTCATTACAACCCTTATGACTCTGCTCGCATAAGGAAGAGGCGTTTCTGGACTGCCAGCCAGGCAAATTTCTATTCCTCAGTGCTGTTCAACAAAGACAAAGTCTTCGATCATGAGCACATTCCTCACGTGGATATGGAATCTCTGCCATGCTTCGGGCCAGTCCTCAGTGTTCTCTACGACGCTGGACTGTTAAATTTCTGCACTGACATATGTGATTGGAATGAAGAGCTAATTCTTCAATTTTATGCAACTCTGCACATCACCGGCAACTCTGAAGACGTGAATTCATGGGTGCTGGACTGGATGTCTGAAAACACTCACTACAAAGCACCAGCTACTGAATTGCTTCGTGCTTTGCCTCTCAGTCCGCCCCTTGAAGGTGCTTGTTGCGTCTACAATGAACCTGAGCTTACCGATCACTATATGCAAGTGCTGATGAAGCCTTTGAAGCCAGGTCAGGCCCCAAGAACAAAATTCCTTGTGAAGGAATTGTTGTATGTGCCTCGGACTGTCTATCGCATTCTGACGAAGACATTGAGTCCTATCAAGGGCCACGACTCGAATGAAGAAGAAGTCGTTGGCATCATGAAGAATCTGCTTTTCAATATCATTCATGGCGTTCCCGTCAACTTCCATGATTTCTTCATGAGGACTCTGGCCAATGTCGCAATGTCACCATTTGAGTTGAAGCCTTATGCACCGTGGATTATGAGATTCATCAGAACAAGGTCTTCACTCAACTACAAAGCTGATACACTGAACCATTGCAGCTACTTGCCCCCGATTGAAGTCCTCAAACGGACATTTTCCTCAGCTGATGAAAAGGGCAAGGCTACGGCTGTAATTGATGAAGGCATTCGTCCATTGGATGGTCAATTTCGCAAGGCTGCATCCTACTCCACCAATGATGACTCTGCCACCCATGACTCTGCCGCCAACGCACCCAAGCAAAATCCTCAAGGCACAGCACCCAGGGTGATGACTGACCGTGAGCTTCTCCTCAGTCTTCACCAGAAGGTTGATCGCAATCATAAATGGGTCAAACGTCAGTTTGGTTCAATTCTTCACAACATGACTGCTACCCACAATGCAGTGAAGAAAAACCACTACTACCTTCATGAAACCCTCAACCGCACCTGGGCTGTTCTGTCGCACATATATGGTGAAGAAGATCTGAAGAAAATGGGTCTCAAGGAAGATCTTGACTGGGCTGCACCTCCTCCGAAGAAGTACAAGAAGGTCAAAGTTCCTTCCTTGGTGGCCAGCTCCTATTCTTCATCACGTGACACTGATGAACATGAGGACTTGGACGACACTGCGGCAGGCCCTACTACAACAAACGACCCCGACAACGCTGACGCTCCTTCATCAACTTGATATTCTTCAGGGGCGTTAGTCCTCATTTTCGAACCTTTTGGTCATTCGATGACAAAGGGGGAGAAATTTGAGTTAGTCTTCAAGCGGGTCTATTATATGGGCGTTTTTTTTCCTAAGTTACAACTCTCGTTCTTCTGATGACTTTGTTGGATCGAGTTGTAAACTTAAACTCTATGGTGGCCTGATACTTTTGCTGTTTCTTCTGCATGCTTATTCCTCGTTAATGTCATTGCACGCATGCTGAATTACATCAGTCACCATATTTCATCATGCATTTCAAATTCTTCATATATTATGTCAAATGCGTGTATGAATTACAAGATATAGGGGGAGATCTCCATGATTCAACTCTTCAAGTGTGCATTGCTTCAAAAGCAAATTCCTCACTATGCACATCTTCAGGGGGAGTTCTTCTATATCTTGCAATCAAATTCCTCAATATCAGTATTTACACTTCATATGTTTATCCCCGTTGAAAACTTAACCTATATTGTCATCAATCACCAAAAAGGGGGAGATTGTAAGTGCATCTAGTGCCCCTTAGTGATTTTGGTGTATTGAAGACTTATAGGTTAAGGGACTAATGTGTTTATGAGTGTACACAGGTCTATAAGTCTATGAGGAGTTTGATATTTACAGAGAAAGTCGACCCCTAAAAATGAAGTTCTTCAATTGAAGACTTTGGATTCTGAAGACTTTGAAAGTGAAGAAATTGGTGTGACCTTGAAGACTTGGTATTCATTTGAGGAACATGAAGCGTGAAGACTTTTGTTTACGTAGTTTCATTTTCTCTTTCTTGAGTCATAGGAAACACCGTACTGTTAAAGGGGGTCGAGGAAATACTAAGGAAAAATTTCCATGTGATGCTCAACTCAAAATCCTACACCTACCAATCCCTTAGAGTGAAGCCATTGGAAACCTCATATAGTTCAGTCATATTCTTCAGTGACAGAGACGAAGTTCTTCTGGTCTCTGAGGAATTTGTTCTGACTGAGGAGTTAGAAATTCGCCAGTGCGGATTGCCTACACAGTGAGGAACATGATAGCCCTGAGGAATTTGATACTCAAATTTCCGACCGTTGCTCTGCTATACGCCAGCTGTCCCAAAATATCTACCCACCTAACGGTCATATCATTTAAGGGCATTTATGTCTTATCATGCCGGGCTGCTCCCTAGGCTATAAATAGCCGCCCCCTACAACCACTAGCTAGTTGGCTGCTCCGAGAGAAACTGACACTTGTCATTTGAGAGCATCCCATCCTCTAAGGACTTTGAGAGAAAATCATCAAGTGAGGAAAACCCAAACCCAAACCCAAACACCTACAAACCCAAAGTGATTGAGCATCATTGAAGAGATTGATCCTGTGTGGATCCGATGCTCGTTACCTTTGAAGACTGTGCGTCTTCCAGACGGTTAGGCGTCATGGTCTAGAGCATCCAAGAGGAAATTGTGGATCGCCGAGTGACCGAGTCTATGAAGGTTCGGAAGTCACCTGAAGACTTACCTTGAGTGATTGGGCGAGGTCTGTGTGACCTTAGCTGAAGGGGAATACGGTGAGGACTAGGTGTCCTGGACTGTGTGTTCAGGACTGGGTGTCCGGGACTGTGTGTCCTCAAGTTTAAATACCTAGCCGCCCTAACCAGATGTACAACTGAGACAGCAGTTGGAACTGGTCTACCAAATCATTGTCTTCACCAAGCCTACTAGTTCTATTTCCTCAACTCTTTCATTTCCTCATAACTGTGTTGTGCACTTGTTCATATCTGTGTTTGAAGACTTTGACTGAAGACTTTCTCAATTTCCTCAGTTCAATTTCTTCAGTCTGTTTGTCTTCATCCTGTGCTATCCTGTGTTTACGCTTCTGTACTCTGTGCTTGTCTTCATTTCATCATGATGACCATGCTTGTGTTCTGCTATGCATACTTTTGAGTACTTATTCTGCTGCAAGTAGTTCTTCACTAAGGAATTTCCTCACTGGCAAATTCCTCAGTGAAGAATTCATAAAAATCGCCTATTCACCCCCCCCCCTCTAGTCGATATAACGCACTTTCATCTTGATAACCCGACACAGGTAGTAAAGGTAAATTCTCTCTATAGATATGATAAAGCTGAAATCCCTCCTACTAAGTTTGCTAGCGAATGCTTGGATGAGTTTGATAACTTTATGGTTAAGCAAGAAGACTTCAATGCTTATTTTGGTAGACAATTGAAACAAAATGCTTATATGATTGAACACTTGGGTGATTATATGTCTAGAGTTAAAGGTGAACTAAAACTCATTAGTAAACATCAAGTAGAACAAGTACTTAAAGTAGAACAAGTACTTAAAGCTCAAAATGATTTACTTAGTGAATTAAATAGTAAGAATAATGACTATGATGTTAGAGTGGCTACCAGAACTGGTAAAATGACTCAGGAACCTTTGTATCCTGAAGGCCATCCTAAGAGAATTGAGCAGGATTCTCAGAGAAATAATATTGATGCACCTAGTCCTTCTAAAAAGAAGAAAAAGAAAAATGATAGGACTTTGCATGCTTCTAGTGAACCTATTGCTGAACCACCTGAGAATCCCAATGATATTTCTGTTTCTGATGCTGAAACACAATCTGGTAATGAACATGAACCTAGTGATAAAGTTAATGATGATGCTCATGTTGATGCTCAACCTAGTAATGACAATGATGTAGAAATTGAACCTGCCGTTGATCTTGATAACCCATAATCAAAGAATCAACGTTATGATAAGAGAGACTTTGTTGCTAGGAAGCATGGTAAAGAAAGAGAACCTTGGGTTCAGAAACCCATGCCTTTTCCTCCCAAACCATCCAAGAAAAAGGATGATGAGGATTTTGAGCGCTTTGCTGAAATGATTAGACCTATCTTTTTGCGTATGCGATTAACTGATATGCTCAAAATGAATCATTATGCTAAGTATATAAAAGAAATTGTTACTAATAAAAGAAAGATACCGGAAGCTGAAATTTCCATCATGCTTGCTAATTATACTTTTAAGGGTGGAATACCTAAGAAACTTGGAGATCCAGGAGTACCAACTATACCATGCTCCATTAAAAGAAACTATGTTAGAACTGCTTTATGTGATCTTGGAGCCGGTGTTAGTGTTATGCCTCTCTCTTTATATCGTAGACTTGATTTGAATAAGTTGACACCTACTGAAATCTCTTTGCAAATGGCCGATAAATCAACTGCTATACCTGTCGGTATTTGTGAGGATGTGCCTGTTGTGGTTGCAAATGTTACTATTTTAACAGACTTTGTTATTCTTGATATTCCCGAGGACGATACTATGTCTATTATTCTTGGAAGACCCTTTTTGAATACTACAGGGGCTGTTATTGATTGCAACAAAGGCAATGTCACTTTTCATGTTAATGGCGATGAGCATACGGTACACTTTCCGAGGAAACAACCTCAAGTTCATAGTATAAACTCTATTGAAAAAATTCCATCGATTATTTTTGGAGGTTTTGAATTTCCTCTACCTACTGTCAAGAAGAAATATGATATTCTTATTATTGGGGATGTGCATATCCCCGTTGAGGTAACATAGTGTTATTCGAAATTTCTCCGGTTTCATGTTACTCGGAATGAGTTTGTTAACAAGACTTGATCAACCTTGTTAGTGGATTCCTTTTGATGAGCATGAGATGGATGAAATTAGAAGCACAACCTTCTGTACCCTCTTTTTACTTTCTGTTATTTAGTTGAAATAAAGTAAAAATAGTATTTTCCTGTCTGTTTTCTGAATTATCCGTGCAATATAAAAATACCCCGAAAATAAAAGTTCTCCAAATGCCCTGCCAATTTAATATGATTTTTTCTGGAATATTTGAGAATATCTAGCACTGAGAACACAACAGGGGGAGCAAGCACCTGGCCACGAGGGTCCAGGGCGTGCCCACCCCCTGGGCGCGCCCCTGCCTCATGGGCCCACGGTGGCTCCCCTCCACTTATGCCAGCCACCACACACTTCTTCTTCCTCCCAAAAAAAATCACCATCCAGCTCAAGCACGAGTTCTAGCTCATTTTGCTGTGATTTTCGATCTCCTTGCTCAAAGCACCTCTCACAAAACTGCTTTGGGGGATTGTTCCTTGGTATGTGGCTCCTCCATTGGTCCAATTAGTTTTTGTTCTAGTGCTTTATTCATTACAAATTTGTGCTGCCTAGGTGACCATGTTCTTGAGCTAGCATGTCAAATTTATATGGTTCCAAGTAGTTCTAATGCATGATATAGGCTCTAGGCACTTGTAGGAGTAGTTGCTATCAATTTTGTTGAGCTTGATTCACTTTTATTTGAAGTTACTAAAAACTTCAAAAACATTCAAAAAATAATGAAGAGATTTTTGAGGGGCTCATCGAGCCGAAGCTCGAAGGAAAAGCAAAGTGAAGAAGCAGAGAAGCCCAAATATAATCTGCCTCGCACCGCGGAGGTTCGGCCGTGTGAATGGCCTTCCGATGATTTCTTGAGAGCAGCCGGGATTTATGATGATTTTTGTGAATTCGCTGAGAATGCAGGCCTCACCGACTTCCTCCGCGACCAACGCGAACAGTATCTCTTACTCACCAATACTTTTGTGCAAAACTTCTACTATTATCCTAAGGAATCACCTCCTTCAGTAGAGTTTCATTTATATGATGTGGTTAAGAAGATTTCACTATATGAATTTTGCAGGGTTTGCAAAATACCTTTCGAGGGTAGCTTAGAGGAACCACATCGTAAAGATGTGGATGGGTTTATTGATACTATTACT
Organism: Triticum aestivum; assembly: GCF_018294505.1. Taxonomy (NCBI): domain Eukaryota; kingdom Viridiplantae; phylum Streptophyta; class Magnoliopsida; order Poales; family Poaceae; genus Triticum; species Triticum aestivum. The sequence goes on along the minus strand of NC_057814.1, from coordinate 124,932,014 downwards.
GTAGGGGAAACTAGGAAGGTTTCCGATGCAAGAATCACTAGCATACATTTTCCTGTTTTACGCTACTTTGCAATATTTGCTAGTCGTTGCTTAATTGGTCGCGGAAACTGTGGAAACCTTAGTGTTCCTGATATTATTATTTTGTCCCATGGTTTATTCCGTGATGACTCTGTTAGTATGGGCGGTATTATTGCCAAACGGTTAAGTCTGAACCGTATAAAGGGCCCCATCTTTGGAGGTGTCTATGCTTCACGCCTTGCTGCATACTATAACATACCTATTAGGCACTATGAAAAGAAGAAAAATTGCTGCCTACTGTTTATTTAGATTATAAGAGTATGGTAGCGCATGATTTTATTGTTAAGAATAGGGAAAGGTCGCTCAAATACAAATTGTTCTTTGATAAACATCACCCTGAGACTATTACCTTGCCTGCTCCTTCCTTGTTTGATTTATCTGCCAGCCAGTATCGCGTTCCGTTGGCGGTAATTCACGCCTACCGGAACCCTACATCAGCCACAGAGCCAGAGCCGGAACCACAATTTAATCCTCCACGACCGTCTAATTACCAATGGGATCCGGAGATGATTGCCAACCAGTGGCAATCAGAGGCTTCTTCTTCTCAGTACGACCCCAACTACAACTTTGGATATCCGCCAGGCCAGCCGTGGCATAGACCAACTTAGGCCAAAATCCTAAGCTTGGGGGAGTACGGATTTCTCACCGACATTACATTTATGTTCACACACTCATTGCTAGATGTCGGTGCTCATACTTTTTCATTGTACTATCCATGCTAGTTTATTTTCTTTTTATGCTTTCTTCTTGTGTGTTTGATAAACCTTAAGAAAAAAAATTAGTAATAGCTTTTAGCTAGTTTACTTACTTGCTGTAGTAGTAATAATTAAAAGAAAACCCAAAAATATTTCTTATTCTTCTTTTGCTTGTTGGGAGCTTTCCCGTGTAAATAGTTTTATTTCCTTTCTTTTCTTTGGGGTCGATAGGAGAAGACCATGATAAAATTGTTGAAGTGGCTCTTATATGCATTATTGTTGATTTAACCAAGAGCCCATATTGCCTTGTCTTCTCCTGTTTATTGAATGCTCGCAGATTCCAGCTTAGTCCAATGCACGTGAACTATTATTATTATTCACATCGTTTGGTCGTGCAAGTGAAAGGCAATTATGACGATATATGATGGACTGATTGAGATGAGAGAAGCTGGTATGAACTCGACCTCTCTTGTTTTTGTAAATATGATTAGTTCATCCTTCCTGATTCAGCCTATTATGAATAAACATGTTTGCAATGACAATTAGAGATTATAGTTGCTCGTGCCATGCTTAATTATCTAGGAGTTTATAATGGTTTACCTTGCGTGCCAACATGCTATTAAAATGGTTGTGATGTGGTATGATGGGGTGGTATCCTCCTTTGAATGATTCAAGTGACTTGACTTGGCACATGTTCACACATGTAGTTGAAACAAATCAACATAGCCTTCACGATATTTGTGTTCATGGTGGATTATATCCTACTCATGCTTGCACTCAATGTTCATTAATTTTAATGCATGTTCATGACTGTTGTCGCTCTCTAGTTGGTCGCTTCCCAGTCTTTTGCTAGCCTTCACTTGTACTAAGCGGGAATACTGCTTGTGCATCCAATCCCTTAAACCCCAAAGTTATGCCATGAGTCAACTATACCTTCCTATATGCGGTATCTACCTGCCGTTCCAAGTAAATTTGTATGTGCCAAACTCCAAACCTTCAAATGAAATTCTGTTTTGTATGCTCGAATAGCTCATGTATCAACTAGGTTGTCCGTATCTTCCATGCTAGGCGGGTTATTCTCAAGAGGAGTGGACTCCGCTCCTCACTCACGAGAAAATGGCTGGTCACCGGGATGCCCAGTCCCATGCTTTATGCAAACCAAATCAAAATAATTGCAAACAAAACTCCCCCTGGGACTGTTGTTAGTTGGAGGCACTCGTTGTTTCGAGCAAGCCATGGATTGATGCTTGTTGGTGGAGGGGGAGTATAAACTTTACCATTCTGTTTGGGAACCGCCTATAATGTGTGTAGCATGGAAGATATCGCCATCTCTCGGTTGTTATGTTGACAATGAAAGTATGCCGCTCAAAATATTATTTATCTCTGCTTTAAAATCGAGCTCTGGCACCTCTACAAATCCCTGCTTCCCTCTGCGAAGGGCCTATCTATTTACTTTTATGTTGAGTCATCACCCTCTTATTAAAAAGCACCAGCTGGAGAGCACTGCTGTCATTTGCATCCATTACTATTAATTAATATTGGGTATGACTATGAATGGATCTCTTTTACCAGGAATTTCAATGTCTAGTCAGTCCTTGATCTTTAAAGGTGCTCCGCATTTATGTTTTGCGATCTCAGAAAGGGCTAGCGAGATACCATCTTGTTGTATCATATTATGATTGTTTTGAGAAAGTGTTGTCATCCGAGATTTATTATTATTGCTCGCTAGTTGATTATGCCATTGATATGAGTAAACATGAGACCTAAGAGTTATTGTGAATATGGTTAGTTCATAATCTTTGCTAAAAACTTGAATGCTGGCTTTACATATTTACAACAACAAGAGCAAACAAAGTTTGCAAAAGTTTTTCTTTATCACTTTTATTTTATCAACTGAATTGCTTGAGGACAAGCAAAGGTTTAAGCTTGGGGAGTTGATACGTCTCCATCATATCTACTTTTCCAAACACTTTTGCCCTTGTTTTGGACTCTAACTTGCATGATTTGAATGGAACTAACCCGGACTGACGCTGTTTTCAGCAGAATTGCCATGGTGTTATTTAAGTGCAGAAACAAAAGTTCTCGGAATGACCTGAAACTCCACGGAGATTATTTTTGGAAATAATAAAAAATATTGGCGAAAGAATCAAGGCCAGGGGGCCCACACCCTGTCCACGAGGGTGGGGGCGCGCCTACCCCCCTGGGCGCGCCCCCCTGCCTCGTGGGCCCCCTGGAGCTCCACCGACCTCAACTCCAACTCCATATATTCGTGTTCGGGGAGAAAAAAATCAGAGAGAAGGATTCATCGCGTTTTACGATACGGAGCTGCCGCCAAGCCCTAAACTCTCTCGGGAGGGCTGATCTGGAGTCCGTTCGGGGCTCCGGAGAGGGGAATCCATCGCCATCGTCGTCATCAACCATCCTCCATCACCAATTTCATGATGCTCACCGCCGTGCGTGAGTAATTTCATCGTAGGCTTGCTGGACGGTGATGGGTTGGATGAGATTTATCATGTAATCGAGTTAGTTTTGTTAGGGTTTGATCCCTAGTATCCACTATGTTCTGAGATTGATGTTGCTATGACTTTGCTATGCTTAATGCTTATCACTAGGGCCCGAGTGCCATGATTTCAGATCTGAACCTATTATGTTTTCATGAATATATGTGAGTTCTTGATCCTA
>NC_057814.1:124627084-124628278 GCF_018294505.1 Triticum aestivum | reverse complement strand
GTAAAATGCCAGGGCTACTGAAAATTTGAATCAAGGGACTGAAGCAGAGCTGGAGCAACAGACATCGCACACGGTCCGCACATACTAATCATGTGCTATCAAACATTAAAACCTTCCAGGCGGTAGATATTTTTGAGATTACGAGGCAGTAATATTTTTGAGATTGCGAGGGATGCAGAGGCGGGAGTATTTGGGGAGTGAGCTAGTGTGCTTGACATGCCGGCTGTGGACTGTAGCCGACACACCTTCTCGCGTAAGCCATAGGCGTACTGTACACACTACACAAAAAAGACACATCCGTGACATTTTGGGCCGAACGAATTTTTTTTGTCATACATATGACACTTCTATGACGATAATTGTGACAAAACCTGGTATCATCATAGATGTGGTGGGCTCCTACTTCTATGACAAAAAATCATGACAGAAAATGGGCTTTTCGTCCTGCCCGGGCCGGAGACGCAGCTGCATGACATTCTTTGGGCCGTCCATGACGGAAAAAACCGTGGTAGAAGCGAGGGGGTGGAAAATTTCGGGGAGTTCCCGGTTACGGTGGGAGGTCGGGGGGCGAGCGATGCGCGTTTCTCTCGTACACGTACGCGCGTGTGTGCGAGGCGTTGGCTCTAACTGAACCCGAGTGAGGCGTTGGGCTCTAACTGAACCCGAGCGATTGCACTGCAGGCTACGCGTTACTGAACCCGAGCGATCGATCGATGGCTGTTAACTGAACCCGATCGAGCGATTACTGCTGCTAACTGAAGCCGATCGATTGGATGAACAGTGAGCGTTGCGGGGAGGGGGGGTTGGATGAACAGCGAGCGGTGGCGTTGCCTTTGGATGAACAGGACCCCGTGGTGTGGAGGGCTGGATGAACAGTAGACGGTGGAGGGGTGCCCGTAGAGGGGTGGTTGAACAGGACCCCGTGGTGTGGAGGGCTGGATGAACAGTAGACGGTGGAGGGGTGCCCGTGGAGGGGTGCTTGAACAGTAGCCGGTGGAGTAGCGCGCGGTGGAGGCTGGATGAACAGGAGACCGTGGAGGCTGGAGGAGGTCGACGGTAGCCCATGGAGGCTGGAGGAGGTCGACGGTGGAGATGAACAGTATCCCATGGAGTCCCGTTTTGCGGTACGCCACACCCCTCCAGATGAACAGGACCCCCGTTTTGACCGTAGGAGGTCCGTTTCGTCCGTTTTGC
>NC_057814.1:124503386-124626912 GCF_018294505.1 Triticum aestivum | reverse complement strand
AACAGGACCCCCGTTTCGACCGTAGGAGGTCCGTTCCGTCCGTTTTGCGGTACGCCACACCCCTCCCGATCAACAGGACCCCTGTTTCGATCGTAGGAGGTCCGTTTCCTCCGTTTTGCGGTACGCCACACCCCTCCCGATCAACAGGACCCCGTTCCGAACATAGGAGGTCTGTTTCCTCCGTTTTGCGGTACGCCAGGCCTCGTTTCCATCGCCTGTTCCGTCCAAGCCCTCCCGATGAACACGACCACGCATTCTGTTCCGACCCAGCCGGTTGGCTCCCATGCGTTCCGTTGCCTCCCGATGAACACGACGCATTCCGTTGTCTCCCCATGAACACGACGCATTCCGTTGCCTCGCCATGAACACGAGCATTCCGTTGCCTCCCCATGAACACGACGACGACGTCGTTTCTCCGTTCCGACCCAGCCATGTACACGAGCCCTGGCCGTACGTATGCGCGAGTAGGCGTTCGAGACCCCGCCCGTATGTACACATACATGGCCGTATTTTCTTTCTTGCACCCTGGCCGCTGTACGTACGTGTACATGCTACGTGCGCGCCTCTACTACGACACGTGCGCGCCTCTACTACGACACGTGCGCGCCTCTACATCGACCAGTATGTACGTACACGTTCGCGACCAGAATGACAACACTACGTATGCTTCGACCAGGTGGGTCCCGACTGTCAGGCACTTCCTTGCCTGCGAAGATGTAGCTGGTGGGTCCCAGCAGTCGGGGGGCGAATTGTTTTTTTTGCCCGGACGCACTTCCTTGCGTGCGAAGATGTAGCCGGTGGGTCCCAGCAGTAAGGGGCGAATTGTTTTTTTTGCCCGGACGCACTTCCTTGCATGCGAAGGTGTAGCTGGTGGGTCCCAGCAGTCAGGGGGCGAATCGTTTTTTTGCCTGGACGCACTTCCTTGCGTGCGAAGATGAAGCTGGTGGGTCCCAGCAGTCAGGGGGAAACGTTTTTTCCGCGAAATACAGTGGCCCATCCGGTGGGTTCCAGCTATCAGGTGGAGGAATCATTATTTTCCGCGTAATAAGGAGGCACTTCCTTGCTGCGGCCGTGGACCCAGCTGTCAGCCTCTCCACGTACAGTCCACGTCCGATGGAAGTCGTTCCTTGACCACGTTGACCAGGCCGCGCCGAGAGCACCACGGCGGTGGACGACGGCGAGGCCTAGGAAGGGGACGACGCGGAGCCGGGGAAGACGCGGCAATGGAAGCCCGCGCGGAGAGGAGTACGAGGGTTCACTGGTTCGGCTGCGGTGTGAGGCTGCCGTCGCTGCAGGGCCTGGCCAGCGGTGGGAATAGTAGGGGCGGTGAGGCCTCCGCAGCAGCACAGCCGGCCACGGGAGGCAGGAGCATGCGGCACGACCGGCGCTGCTTTGGGCGGCTGGAGCAAGAAGACCAGAGGTTGAAGAAGCACTACGGCCGTTGTATGGACATCGTACGGTCACTGGAGCTAGAATCGTTCATATTGACTAAGTTGACAAAGCCCTCCGTCCCCGTCAACTTAGTTGGCCCACAAGTCATCCTCCCACTATGGTGGGTCCCAGCTAGCAGGGGGTAATCATTTTTTTGTGCGTAATAAGGAGGCACTTCTTTGCGTGCGAAGATATAGCTGGTGGGTCCAACATGTCAGCGGGGGGAACATTTTTTTCGTGAAATACAGAGGCCCTTCCGGTGGGTCTCAGCTGTCAGGTGGAGGAATCATTATTTTGCGCGTATAGTCCACGGCCGATGGATGCCGTTCGTTGACCACGTTGACCAGGCCGCGCCGAGAGCACCATGGCGGTGGACGACGGCGAGGCCTAGGAAGGGAACGACACGGAGCCGGGGAAGGCTCGGCAATGGTTGCCCACACGGTGGGGAGTACGAGGGTTTACTGGTCCGGCTGCCGTCGCCGGAAATAATAGGAGGTGTGGGTGAGTAGAGGAATGGCCAAGCCAGCAATGAAGTAGGGTGGGGCGGTGCGGCCTGTGCGGCAGCACAGCCGGCCATGGGAGGCGGGAGCAGGCAGTCCCACCGGAGCTGGTTTGGGCGGCTGGAGCAAGAAGATCAGATATCGAAGAAGCAGCACGGCCGTTGGATTAACATCCAACGGTCACTGCTGCTACAATCATTTGTGGACTAAGTTGACAAAGCCAAAGTACACGTCAACCTAGTAGAACCACAAGTCAGCCTCCAAATCTGTCCCAAACAGCATACAGCCCGAAATTTCTAGCCAGATTCAAATTAATTTTAAATCTAAATATACCTTAATTTAAATCCAATGAAATTTTACCTGCACAAAAACAATGAAATTTAAAATATCAAAATCCAAAAGAAAACAGTATTTTGGAACTAATTGCCTATTTGTTGTATTTTTCATTTTACAACCCATTTATTATTACTTATAGCCCATTTCTTATTACTTATAGCCCATTTTCTAGGCAAAATGTCTTGAAAGATTTCCGGCCCAGTAGGGCGTAGAAAAGCATGTAGGCCTACGTTGGTTATTCTACAAAAAACAAAATAGCTGGCTAGCCATTTTCAGAAAGGAAAAAAACAAACTGGGCTGGTCATGTGCTAAACATATGAAATAAAAGCCTGGGCTAGACGGGCCACTAGTCCCGCACAACCCAGTTGATACCCTTCTCCGTCCCGAAAAAACAAAATTATTGCGCGCGCTGCTGGGTCCCTACTGTCATCCTCACCATGTGCAGTCATCTCCTTATTCCTCTCGGTTGTTGACCATGTTGACAACACCGGAGGGCGGCGCCGCGGCGAGCGAACCAAGGCGGAGGACGATGGTGAGGCCTCGGACGGGAACGAACAGGAGCCGGGGAAGATCACAGCCAGCCGTGGGAGGCGGGAGCAGGCGGTCCCGCCGGCGCTGGTTTGGCTTTGGCGGCTCGAGGAAGAAGAGACTGAAGAAAAGCGACAGACGTTGAATGTCAATCCAACGGTCAAGGTTGGCACAATCGTTTGTTGACTAAGCGGACACCAAGTAGCATACTTCTTTATATATAGGAAGAAAACTGCGAGGAAAATGCGTTCGTCTGCCGTCCTCCTCACAGGGAATGTTCGCCACATAAGTGACTAGCACCCTTGGTTTTCAACCGAGAGGTCTTGGGTTTGAGTCCCAGGAACTCTCAATTTTGTCCTCCTTCCTTCCTCGCAAAAAAGGGAAAGAAAATCAAAGACTTGGGAAGGCGTACAGAACAAGCTAGTGTACCAGTAAAGAGACGTTGCCGAGTTTTAGAAAAAAGAAAGACATGCTCCTGTAGCTGGTTCGAATCCCAACCTAGACTATGACTATATAGGGTGCTATGCTACTCTGCAAGTAATGAAACTGACATATCCAACGTTCGCTTCTCCTCTTCTCTACTTACTCTGCCTAGCATCAGAAGCTCTGGCCGCAGCAACCATGTCCGCTGGCTGCTCGTCCACCTGCTCTTCAGCAGGCAACAACCAGATATGCGCCAAGTCGCCACCCGTACCATCGCCTGTGGGTCTCATCACACGCCCGCCGGCACTTGCACCGCAGCCGATTGCTCATCGCAACCCGCTACCATTGGCGTGGTGCCACTACTGCAAATCACGCAGAGTCATCTGTCGCGTCTCAACCACAATCCGCAACCCTAGCCGAGTCTTCTACAAATGCCCGAATCATGGGGTAATAATATGTTTAAGTGTTGTTCTGTTGCTTTTAGTTGCTGATTTTTTAATAGTTTGGTTGATGATCTTCCAATTTGATTCGTGCAGAAAAGGGAAGATTCGTGTGATTTGTATTTCTAGGAAGCTGCTGATGTGGGGGAATGCAACTACGCTGATTATTTGGTTAGCCGAGGAATCCCAACACCAGCAGGTTGGGGTGTTGGACAAGTAACTGAAGGAACGACAGAAGAGGAAGATGCAGAGCAGAAGGTTAAAGATGCAGTTCCTCTGATCATGGACAAGCAACAACTGCTGAACGGCCTTGAAAGCAATGAGGAGATGAAAGAGTTTGTGAAGATAACGGGCAAAATCGATGTGCTCTGTAGGATGATTGTCTCTTTATTTGCAGTCAATGTAGAACTCGTGATGTATTCAGTGGCTACGACATGAGCACTTTGCTGAAACTAGTAATGAATGAAACCTGTGTAGCAGGCTGGGCGTAGTGTTGTGAACATCTAATGATTTCTATTAATGGAAATCAGGGGGTATCCCCTTTTGCTCATATAAATAAATAAATAGTAGAGGCCCTGTCGGGTCAGCTTTGTTCTCATTCGAAGACGTCGAGCAAATTGCAGTCCAACAGCAAACTATGTCATCAAATTCAAGTTTCACAGCCAAATATGAGTACAACTAAACAACAATGTCATCATGTTTTAGTTGTCATACAATCACCAAACACAAATCAGCATACATAACAAGTGATGTTCTCACAGCAAAATACTAAACAACATGTTCATCAGGTTTAAGTTGTCATAGCAAACACAATTTCACATAGTAGATAAAAAACATCTTCTGACAGGCAAATACGACAAAAGCAATGTAATCATCAGCCGCAGCAGCAGCGTCAACATCTTCGCCATGTGTATCAGTCTGAATCATAATTCCCCATGGTGTCATCTTCTTCTTCGTCCTCAACGTCCTCGAACGTTGGCTTCTTCTTGATCAACTCTTCTATGTCCCCCAGCACGACAGGCAATCTTTTCGCCGGCGTCATTGACGTGATGGTTCTCAAAGATATTAGGAACATCTGTGTTATCTTGTACATCAGGAGCAGTGTAAGCATCATCTTGTTGTGCAACTTCATTAAACGAATTCCTCTGCTCAAACCTTTGCAATACTCTCCAGTCATCGCTACGTGCAAATGTGTCTTCCAAGAAAAATATCTGTGTTGCTTGATTTGCCAAAATAAAAGGCTCGTTGGTCTGGTACGCCGCCTTGACATTGATGGATTTGAAATAATCATCAGCTCTGGGTTTTGCGATCCTGGAAAACAGGTTATACCAATGACAGCACAACAGAACCACACACCGATGATCCTCGAAACTGGAGATATACTACAACTGAACAATGTCTGTTATGTTAGCATACATTTCAGTTGTCTCTTTGTCATACATATCCGTGCTCATGATGGCACTGTTTTGTGTCTTCCTTCATTCGTCTCGTGCAAGGGTGTTGTAGCGCACATCTCCAACAACGCAAGATTCATAATGTCTTACCCGAGTATCAGGACCCATTGCTAGTGAGTAAAGGGCATCATCAACTGCCTGCCCATCCTCCCGCATCTTCTTAACCTATGGTTAGAAAATAGACAAGCTGATCATCTTATGTACTCAATATATTAAAAAAACTGACAGTGCACTTCAAAAGCTTACATGGTTCTTGAACCATTTCGCAAATCCTGCCATAACCAGTTTGTCAATGTTTCTTGGATTTTGCGGCAGTAACTCCTCTTTGTAGATGCTGCACAACATAGTGATCGCGTCAAACATCTAAATATATAAGAATGTGCTGCAAGTTTAGTAGATTACGATGTATAAGCTGTAGTACTGCACTTACTTGATATAAGGTAGTATCTCAGGACATTTATTCAACACATACCAAACCATTTTGTCCAAATCTTTAGGTTTGTCCTCTTGTCGACTCTTCCCTATAACTCGAACAGAATAATCGAAAACATTGAGCCCGGGATTGTCTTCACCCACCTCTTTGCTAAGCTGATCAACTGTTTCAATGTATTTTGAGCAGAATGTCAACGCTTCTGTAGCAATGTAGGCCTCTACAATGGAACCCTCGGGTCTAGCTCTGTTCCTAAAATAGCCCTTGAAAGTGCCTAGCCGCCTTTCAATAGGGTACATCCAGCCATACTGTACTGGACCTCTAAGTAGTGCCGCATCAGGTAGATGAACAGCCAAATGCACCATCACATCAAAGAAGGCTGGAGGATATATCTTCTCAAGGTCGCATAGGATAGTTGGTATCTTGTCTCTAAGACGCTCCAAAGCATCTATCCTGATATTCCTACTGTAGAGTTCCCTGAAGAATTGTCCCAACTCTGCAACTGCTCTGTATAAGTCAGGGCGGCCCAATCCTCTAAGGATAACAGGTAAAACCCTTTGAAGTAGGACGTGGCACTCATGAGTTTTCAACCCATGTACCTTGTTTCCATCTGCACTGACTCTCCTTTCAGGGTTGGAAGCAAATCCATGTGGGAATCTCACACGTGACAGGACCTCGCAAAATTCTTTTCTTTTTACCTTGTCCAAGACGTACACAGCTGGTGCCATATCCCGTACCTGCAAATCCTTTCTGATACCCAGGTGTGTCAAATCAATCCTAGATTTTAAGGTATCTTTCGTCTTGCCTTCAATATTAAGAAGTGCGCTGATAATGCTGTCACATATATTTTTCTCAATGTGCATCACATCAAGATTATGCCGCAGATCCAAATCTTTCCAATACTCCAAGTCCCACAAAGTGGACCTGCGGGTAAAAAATAATCTCTCTTCTACCCTGCCACGCTTCCTTTTCCCGCTACCATTACCAGGATGGTTTCCTGGTGTAATATGCCTGACCTTCTCTAATTCCACTTGCAACTCATCGGCGGTGAGCCTCTTTGGCGCATCACGGTTTTCATGCTTTGCATTGAACAAATGTCTTCGGTATTTTCTAGGATGTGGCTTGTCCTTGGCAAGGAAACGACGGTGTCCAATGTAACAGATCTTGCTAAGTATTGCGTATGACAGCAGATTCCTGTCACAGCGAACACATGCATTGTAACCATGTGTCGTTCGCCCTGACATAGTGCCCAAAGCCGGATAATCATGGATGCACCAAATTATAACAGCACGCAGAAAGAAATCAGCTGGTGGGCTGCTATATAGGTCTCGAGTGAGAACACCCTTCCATAGCTGTTGAAGTTCCTCCACAAGAGGCTCCATGAACAAATCAAAATCCTTTCCAGGACTTTTTGGACCTGGGATGAGCAAGGCCATCATGTGGTTTGATTCTTTGGTGCAGACATTTGGAGGCATGTTGTAAGGGATAACAAGCACTGGCCACATGCTATATGTGGCGCTCTGGTGGCCAAATGGGTTAAATCCATCTCAAGCTAAGCCAAGTCTAATGTTTCTCGGGTCAGCAGCAAACTCTTTGTGTTTATCATTGAAGCTTTTCCACTCACTACCATGAGATGGATGGCTCATTACATTCTGATCTCTGTACTCCTAGTTCCTAGAATGCCACAGTACATCCTCTCTTGTTTCAGCATCATGAAACAACCTCTGCAATCTTGGTGTAATTGGAAAATGTCTCAGAACATTATGAGGAATCCTCTTCACAGCATCGCCATCTTTCCATCTTGATGATTTGCATTTCGGGCATTCACTTAAGTTGGCATAATCCTTCCGGAACAGAACACAATTATTCTTACAAACATGGATCATATCATATCCAATTCCAACTGCACGAAGGAAATTCTTCATTTTACTGTAGGTGTGTGGCAGCTCAGACGCATCTGGGAAAGATTTGCGGAAAGCAGCCAACATCGCATCGAATGATTTGTTGGTCATCCGCTCAGATGTCTTCACCTGAAGAAACGTGACCATAGCTGAGAATAATGACAGCTTATTTCCTGGGGTGACAGCAACGTTGCATTGTTCCAACATGCAGGCCCACCGTTTTTCTTCTGCAGGTGAAAGTTCACGGAATGCACGAGCATTTCGTAGCATTGTTGCAATGTTGGTCAAACTCACCGGCTCCGCCACCACCACCTCCTCCTCCTCTTCCACCTGAGCATCAGGAAAATCAAGATGGTGATCTGATGCTTCCACGTAGTCAATAACATTGACGTTCACAGCTTCACCATGATGAACCCACCTAGTATATGTGACCCACATCCCATACAAGTGTAGATGATTTTGCATAGTTGACTGGGGTCTTGTAACTGAATTCATACAACTGCTACACGGGCAGAGCACATCTGATTTCGGACCACCGTACTCAGCTCTGATAAAGTTCATGAAGTTTTCAACCCCCTCGACGTATGCAGCGGAGAATCTTCGAGCAGAAGTTATCCAAGTCCTGTCCATCTATTAGACATACAAATTAGTTCTTCTACTAGATATTACAGGAAAAACATATATGCTTTTTTATGAAGTCCAAAAAAATACCTAGGTCGATGTCTAAAGCTATGGCAAGATATTTGGACGAGCAGATCTAAGTAACAAAATATATGTAAAGCTAATTCAGCAAACAGATTTGAGTGCCAATTATGGCAGGCTATTCAGCAGTCAATGAGGCCGAGCACACAGCCATCGAACTATCAAAGGCCATCGCATCAACAACGATCGAGTATAAAACGGTGTAGAGCTATTTCACCTAACAGATTGGCTACTAGACCATGGCAATCGACGTCACAATAAATATATGGCAGGATATTTTAGCAACTAATCGGCCTTGGCATGCCATCTCAGCTAAGCAGATTGAGTGCAGAACAGGGCAAGGAAGCTTCTTAAGCAGAGCATATTGACAGTAAACTACTTCGGCAAACAGTGAGATTAACAGCGTCTATCAGCTAACATTCAGCGCTACACCGACATGAACGGGGCCTCAGTGTAGAATGCGCGTACCGTGGGAGAAGCTGACTGCCGTGCGTCTCCAGACGAACGTCGCCAGCGGTGGCGGCGCTGACCGCCGTGCGCCTCCACAAGAACGTAGCCAGAGGTGGCGACGCGGCTAGAGGACGACAGTCTACGAGAGCATACTGTGGGAGCGAGAGTATCGCCGAACCACGGCGCCGAAATATCGGCGCGGCGGGGAGGGCGGCTTTGGCGGAGCGAATGGAGTGGAGGGGGACAGGGGGAGGGGGTTTGGGGAATATTATTGGCTAGTTGGCCGAAGGGCGGCTGAATCGGATTTGGGGGGAATTTTTGGGTGTGTGGGGGGAGGATTTTTGCGCGGTGGGCGGGGGGAGTTTGGCGCATGGTCGGTTTCTCCAAGTGCAGTCCCACGTGTCAGTGAAGAGGCAAGCCGAAGCGCGTTCCGTTTGCGTGAGCCGTGTGCAGGACCGAACGTGTGTGGGGTGCAATGCGACCGCGACAGGAGTGTTGTGACTGTACCACCTTTTTTCCTTTTAAACTAGGTGCTTCGCCCCCTCAAAAATTATTTTGTTGCTTCGCGCGATCCATCGATACTACTACTAGTAATCCGGTAATCCTGACTAAAACGGCGCGGCCGGGTCTTTTCCTGCGCGATATGCTGGGAGGATGGCTTAGTTGGGTTTTTTAGGACGAGTAATGCTACACCTATGTAATCCCAGTTACGTAATTAACGTAATGTGAAACATGTGAGCTGTTGATTGTAGATTGGGGGGAGGGAGGGGTCCACCACCATGAAAATCAGGGGAGGAGAAAGAGAGAGAGGCAATTTACGTTAACCCTTTCGTAGGTTCCCGTAGATGTAGAAAGATGTGAAATGCGTGAATGTGTAGTGGACGTACTATTGGAGTGCCTAAGATAATTTGTGTATGTATAGACCCTATGTGTTTATTTTACTTCGCATGTTAGATTTGTCTCGGTTCAATAAAAAGCAGAGTTGGTGATGATGGTGTGCCTGTCATCCTGCAATATAGGCCGTCCGATCTATATCTAACGGATAGGAAGGAAACTATGACAATTTACCCGCACTCCTCTCCACATTTGCAGATAAGGCTTTCCCTCGTTCATCCTTTTCTCCCACAAGATCTTGATCTTCCGTGCAACGCACGGGCATCTTGCTAGTACTCCTACAATATGTATATTATGGTGAAAGTTCATATACACCGGCCGAGATTAATGCAAACACGACAGATTTTCATTAAATTTCAAACTTTTATAGTACATAAAAATAAAAGAAACCCGACCCTAAACCTATTCTACGGCGGCGACAGACGTCCTCCATCTGCGATCTCTACGTACGGGGGCGGGATTCAAGACCCGTGAAGTGAAGGTGCTGTCTCCGGCGAGGAAGAGTAGAACACGGGATACGGACCGGCCAGTTGGCACACCATGCCCTGCCGCCTCCCATGCCCTACACATCCTCGGAGGAGTCCCCGACCTCGGCGGTGCCAGACGTTGGACGCCGGCAAGTAGGACGCGTGGCTGACGGTGCTCCCGTCGTCGGCCGCCAGCGTGGCCACCGCTTGTGCGGTCGCGTCCGCGTCCGGCTACGGCACTATTGCGTCGCGAGAGGCGACTTGAGCGAGGGCGGCGACCTCGAGCTTCATCCCCGAAGACAAGCTCTCCCGTAGAGCGTTCGCACTTGCAGTCATGGCGGATGTGGTGCCAGGTAGGAGGACGTTGCCCTATGGTGTGGAGGTTAGCTGGGCGTTGCCGCTTTAAGTAGCGCATTCCGGTGAGGCCAAGCGTCCGGGTGCGTCATTAAGTCGCCGGAGTTGGTTCCTCGGGCACCGAGCCTCTTAACGACGACATACGAACGGACGGCATGAATGCGGGCAGCTGGCGCCGGCTGGGAACGCACCGCGCGACAGCGCAAGGGACGAGGATTTTGGTGTGCCAGGGTAGTCAGCTGCGGTCGTGGCAACGTTGGAGATGCCCTTTGCTCACATGCGATCCCCGCATGTCATTGAAAAAGCAAGATGACCCGGCATGGTCTAAGGTCCAGAGGATGCAGTTGGCCACGCTACACCACTCCGCGGACGCGTCGCGGCGCCCCGTGCATCCTCGACGAGCCGGGTGTTGGGGTGTGTTTGGATTGTGGCCAAAGTGCACCTTACCAAAATTTTGGTCATGACCCAAAGATTGGTCTTTGTTTCGATGGTTGCCATTTTTTTGGCATGCCAATGAAATCTAGCCAACTCTAGTTCATTTTTCTTGCCAATGTCGACCAAATCATGGGCAACCAATACCTCAACCAAAATTTTGGTCATGACCCAAAGATTGGTCTTTGTTTGGATGGTTGCCATTTCTTTGGCATGCCAATGAACTCTAGCCAACTCTAGTTCATTTTTCTTGCCAATGTCGGCCAAATCATGGGCAACCAATACCTCAACCAAAATTTTGGCTACCCAATGCTGTGATGGGGCAACCTTGGGCACAAACCAAACATACCGTTGGTCGTGCCACAGCACTAGCGCCACCCTCGGCACACTGAAACCGACCGTGTCTAGCGACGATATGAGCATGTCGCTCACCGCGGTCGCCGTGTCCAGAGGCGGTGCTGGAGCTGCGCCCCGTTGTTGGCCCCAACGACCAACATCAACGGTTGTCGGTGGCGAGGAGGTCGTGGGCCAGCTCCTCCATTGGACTAGTCTGCGCTACGTCGTCCCGACGGGTGTGCCCCACATGTCGGTTTCCCTGTTTTCCCGGCCATATTCGAGCGTCAGTGCTCCGTGTTGCGCATTAGGCCTTTCACTATGTAGGCCAAGCGAGACAACTTATTGTTTATTTGAGCCGTTCAAGTATAATCATGTGGCTTTTGCTTCTTTCTCATTCCTCTCCAACCCTCTTCTCCACCGATCATGTCGCCCTCCAGTCGAGTCCATCCTCCCGCATGCCTCATTTGAACATTCCGCCGAGTATCATTCGCATGTACCCACCCTAGTCCTCTTTCAATAGATCTCCGGACCTCGAGATGAAATCGAGAGGGAACGAGTGGGGGCACGTGATACCTAAGCCGGATTCAAAATTTTGAACCGGTGATCATAGCATCCGCAAATCATATATAAAGGGTATTCAATGTTCGTTTCGTTTTTGAACGTACAATATACTCCCCTATCCTTTCTAGTTTACATATAAGTTTTATGTGTAGTCAAAGTATCTCTACTTTGGTAAAAAAGGTATCAACATTCAATAACGCCCAATCAATATTGTTAGATTCGTACGTACTCCTAGATTTGTACTCGAGATGGTTTCCAATTTGACTATTAACAAGATTAATAGTACATGAGATGTATAATGTGAAAATTATATCATTGGAAACTCCTTCCACATATGAATTTGACCGTATGCTTTGTGTAAGTTGCATGTCATATATATTATTACTCTAACATTTGGTCAAAGTTAGCCTCGAAAATGCATTAGACCCTGTATGCTTTGTGTAAGTTGCATGTCATATATTATTACTCTAACATTTGTGTAAGTTGCATGTCATATATTATTACTCTAACATTTGTTCAAAGTAGTATAGTGGAAGTGGATCCTCTGACGTAGGTATCCCTGCCTTACCCTCCCTTTCGGTCACTTACTGGTGGACCCCATGCTTGCTAGGCCCCGCATGTCAGTTACTCAATGGGTTCGGCCACGTCAGGGGATCCTCATCCATAGTATACTCCCTCTGTTTTTATTTACTCCGCATAAAACGAAGGGAGTGGTGGTATAATAAATGACGCGGGCGGGGGAGGGGGAGGGACGTCGGTTTGCTCTCAACTGCGGTCCCACAAGCGAGCGAAAACGCAAGACGAAGCGCGTTCCATTCGGTGAGCGACGTGGAGGGTCCAGCGTGCCGGGCTGCAACGCGAACGCGACAAGAGCGATGTACAGTCAAAACCGATTGACCGGTCGTCACCGGAACCACTATTCACACCAGAACCTTCGCTGCTCGGCCTACGCCAGCAACTGCCCTAAAACCACACCAAATCTCCAGCCCATTCCCCCACCTTTCGATCCCCTAGCCCGCAACAAGCGTCCCCTAGTTTGCCGGAAAGCCATGGTGCGCCGCAAGATCACTTACTACAAGATGCTGACGCCGGAGCGCCGCGTAGAAATCGCGGCGGCGGTCGGCGCCACAGACCTCCGTTCCCAAGCTCGCTTTGCGGCGGGCCAATCCCCGAGTTCTCTGGAGCCAAGCTACGAGGAGGAGGAAGTCGATCCAATGTTCATGGCGGAGGTCGCGGCGTAGAAGGCCCCCGATGGGTATGAGACGATGGACGTCGACTTCGTGCCGGCGTCCGAGTCCCCCATGGTGCAGGCGGACCAGCGGTTCAACATGGCGATACTAAAGGAGGACCGGGAGGCAGAGGCTCAACTCGACGTGGAGCGCGCGCATGCCGCTGCCATCGAGGCTCTCCTATAGGCGGAACCGGATGTCGTGGATGTGAACCAGGCGGCGGAGGCTCAACTTGAGGCGGAGCGCGCGGATGCCGCTGCCATTGAGGCCCTCCTACAGGCGGAACCGGACGTCCTGGACTTGAACCGGGCGGAAGAGGCTTCACTCGACGTAGAGCAAGCGGATGCCGCTCTCATCGACGCCCTCCTGCAGGCGGAACCGGACGTCCTGGACTTGAACCGGGCGGCGGAGGCTCGACTCGACGTGGAGCGCGCGGATGCCGCTGCCATCGAGGCTCTCCTACAGGCAGAACCGGACGTCCTCGACTTGAACCGGGCTGTGCTCTCATCCGTGCAGAGCGCCCGCATGCTCCGCTTGAACGAGTAGCTGGAGGCCGAGGACAACCACGGTGCGGAGACACACGTCGGCAGCGACGGCTGGTTCGCGCCGGCAGCCAAAGACGCCGAGGCCGTCTCTTTCCGCGAGCAGTGATAGTTTTTCTTTATGTTGTTGTTTTTATGGATCTTTTGCTGTGTAAAAACATATATTTGTTATGCAAGTCACCTGACTTGGGTCAGTCTACCATTTCAGGAGGTTGGATGAATATCCTACGTCTCCTAACCCTTCTTTCCTTCTTCCTCACCTCTTCTTCTTCCCCAACAGACCACCGCACGGGCCGTACGGATACTCCCCAACATGCAGTTGGATAAACATACTCTATGAATGAAAATTATGTGTCAGCGATAGGATGGCTGAGTTTGGTTTGTTCACATGCAACAACACGTGTCAGTGAGGGTGCGTTCCCTTGGTTGGGTTTGCGGTGTGCAGGAGCGACTGTGTGAGGGTGCGGTGCGACCGCGGCGTGCAGGAGCGACCGTGTGAGGGTGCGGTGCGACCGCGACAGCCGTGCGCAAGTGTACCTCCTTCTCATTTTGAAAACTTTAGGCAAGCTTGGCAAAAATGTGTGGCGAAGTTTGGCAATGCAAGGCCTAGACCCAAACAGGATAAGTACGTACGTACTAGGAGTACTAGTGTTAAAAAAGAAAGGCGGGGTTTTCCTTCGCGGGATTTAATCGATACAAATCTTGGTTTCACGTGTCAATTAATGCATATTTTTTTCTCCAAAGAACAAAGAGCTAACCATCTCACTCCTCATCGCTTGATCAATGCAACGCCATGCAAACCAACCTTCTCACTTCCGCATGCATGCAGGGGATATTAATGTCATTGGTTGCTAACCCCATCAATTTTGCCTCGATTAGTGTTAGTGGCCCTTTGCAAATTGTAATTTTGATATACTGGCCTTGTGTACAAAAAAAATGGAGGTAGTAACTATATTTGACTTCCTTCCCCATTGCGGTGACGTCGACGATATCTTTTTTTGGTGGTTTGGCGAAGTGCGTTCGATGGAGAACACCATTGAGGGAGACCACGGTGAGTCGTTCGCAAGTGCCGCCTGCAAGCCGAGACAACCGCCTTATTTGCATCCAGGAAGTCCTTTACTAGTACTACTAGGAGTACTAGTGCAGTGAGATGGTTTCTCGAAGAAGACGATGGAGAAGCGGAGTCAGCGAAGAGTGAAATGTTGGTTGCTTCGTCCGTGCTTTTGTGATTTGACGCCTCACTGCTTTGTGATTTGTGATACAAGGGACAAGGGAGTAGACTCTGTGCTCTATACTATACTACATGTGTCCAAGCATTGGAGAAAGTGGAGATACGTTGCATTTTTCTATTCCTTCAATCAATCAATCAGGGAGCTTCGGTTCCATCATTTTGGCTTTGGCAACACCGTCCACAATGGTTCCCACGATGCCAAAAGCTATTTTCACATTTGGCTACACATTGTGGATGCCCTTAACCGTACCACTTGGTTTTGCTCCTGTGTGCTATCTATACAAATCTCAATTATATTGATCTAAAAAAGTATAGAATCAAGATTAGTAAAAAGGAGGTGATTTTGCCGCGCGGATGGCGGGGGAGGTTTCTTATTTGAGCAATGCTACATCCACGTAATGGTTTACGTAAAGTTACGAACTGATGTGATGTGGGACTATTTGATTGGATTAAAGGAGAGGATTAGGCCCACCCCACCTGAAAATCAGGGGGGCATATATAGATTAGATGGAAAGTATACGTAGCAGCTACGTAGCCCTTTGTAAGTCTAGGATTAGGCTTCTTATTTTCGGAGGACGTTGTCCTGGCGGTTTGCTAACATGCGATCCCACGTGTCAGTGTTTTACCAAGCCGATCCGCGTCCCACATGAGGCAGAACAATGGCAGAAGCAACACGTGGTTAAGTTGAAGAAGATGAGGGAGAAGCGGATTCAGCAACGAGTGAAATGATGTGATGGTTGCTTCGTCCCTCCAACTTAACTGCAGGAAAGGTGCAGCTTTGTGATTTGACGCCTCATTGCTCATTACTACGCCGGCGCCATGACTGGGGTGCTTCACCCCGGCTGCTCTGCACTGTATTCCGGTATGGCACGTGGACCCGGTAGCTTGATGTCCCACATGTCGGCGAAAGGGACTAGAAGATTTATGAAAGCGAGCGCTCCACTCTTACGACGGAGGAGTAGACGACACGACGGCCCAATGAACTGTCACTTGTAGTACTGTATAGTACTATAGTTTTGCTGTTTCGCACGATCCATTGATACAAACCCGATTAAACAGGAAAGGGCGGATTTTTTCCCGCGCGGTAGATGATACTGGCCATACATTTCAAAGGCAATTTTAATGTATGCAAACTGAATAATTATAAGTAACAATATGATATCTAGTAAAACTAAAAACACATATGATTTATTGTGTTAGAGTGTAGTAGTAGTGCTGTATTGCATAGTTGTTAGATGTAACATGCGAGAACGTGTAGAGATGTAGTTTTGGAGGGCCTACAGAGAGAAAAGCGTCATACGGTCACCGAACTTCAGAATAAGCTGATTACGGTCACTATATACGTTTTACGGTGATTATACGGTCACTTGCTCACAGTTCAGCATCGGATTGCACTCTGTTGACTGGCCAAATAGTCTGCGTGGCGCCATGTTGACTAGTTAAATTGACCACGTTCCTTGTGGGTCCCACCTGTCAGTTCGCATAGGTCAAAGGTTAGATAAACACAAATTTACGCAGGCGCAACAAGGCTCCAACCTGTGCGCGGGAATCACCTGGTTGTGTATGTGTCTGTCAGGGCCTGATGTGTGCGCATGCACGTGTAGGTTGAGCACTTGAGCGTGAGAGTGTGTGTTGGTCGTGTGGTGTACTGGTGTGTGCATGCATGCGTGCGTGTGTGCGTGTGAGTGTTGCGTGCGTGCGTGGCTGCGTGTGTACGTGTGAGTGTTGCGTGCGTGTGTGGGTGCATGTGTTTGTGTGAGTGTTGCGTGGATGCAGTTTGTGTGCATGAGTGCGTGTGTGTATAATCACCACACCAGCTCCTGTGTGTTAAAACAGATGGCTCAGCATACCAATACAAGGCCACCATGTCCGCTGTGCCAGCGGTCATGACTTGGAACCACCGTCCAAATATTTTTTGTCGTTTGTTTTCATTCTTACTAGCAAGATGCCCGTGCGTTGCACGTAACATCAAGATGCATTTGTATGACTTGTTTATCTTGTGAGAGAAAAGGATGAACGAGGGAAGGCCTTATTTGCAAATGTGGAGAGGTGTGTGGGTACCTTTTTGCAAAATTGCCATAGTTTCTTTCCTATCCGTCAGATATAAATCGGACGGCCTATATTGCAGGATGGCAGGCACACCATCATCACCAACTCTGTTTTTTATAAGAGTGTATTTTATAAGAGTGTAGATGTAGAGTAGATACAAGTCGACAGGTGGGCACGATTGTAGTGAGATAATGTGATGCAACACTAGAGGTGCCACGTGGAGCGTTTAACTGGTCAACTAGTCATGTCATGAGCAAATACAGAGTTGTACGGTGAGCCCGTGACTGTATAATAACTACTAAACGTAAATGGTGACCGTAATGAGTGGATTCTGAAGTCCAATGTACGTATCATGCTTTCGCTTCAAATACAATGATCGTCATTGCATATATCGCGAGAGAAAGATGAAACATGCGTGAATTTTCTGGGGGCTTACTTTTAGAGGACCTGGAGATAGTTTTGTGTGCATACGTGAAAGGGGCGTACAGGGGGGTATGCGATGGAGAGAGAGATGCCCTTCGTTTCTCTTTATTATGACTAACTTTGTATATAGTATAAAAATATACAAATTCACAGTGCGGAATAAATATCATTGTGGGCACCATGCAATGAAAATTAGCGTTCGTACTCCTCCATATAACTTTGTAATGTTGTATATATGTAGAATCTCCAAAATAATTTTTTGGCCACACTTTATTCAAAAGGAATGTTGTATGCGAAATAAACGTGAAGAGAGGGCTTTTAGATCAATGGGGTACGTGATGTAACATGTGTGAATGTGTAGTTGATGCATTTGGCGGGGCCTAGAGAGGTATGTGTGTGTATTACGTATTCGAGAGAGGCATGGATAGAGGGGCCGACGGGGGGGCGTGGGAGAGATAGCATGAGAAATGAGAGTGGTCTAGAGAGAGAGACAAATATGACGTCACGACAAGAGATTCCATTCCCTTGAGTGTGTATATGCAAGCGGGGAGGGAATAGAGGCACCAAGAGAAATTTTCGGTGTGTGTGGTGTTTGTGTTGGTATGTGTGGGTGTGAGAAGATAATGAGACGTGGGGGCAGAGGGTGTGTCATCGCGTGAGGTCCGGTGGGTCGAGGTGAGGCCCTTCGTTCGGTTCCGTCCTGCGCCACATTGGTCGGCCTGTGACGCATTTTGGAAGACCCATGGATGACTAGTCGTACAAGACAAAGATAGCAGAATTGTGAAGGACTATGTGTCCACTGACAAAGCCGGCTAGGATTTGTAACCCTAGGTTCTCGGACTAAAGTAACCCCTTTATATCTGATATTACTATTCATCTAACCTAACTTTAAGGGGCATCCTACAGACTGCTCTGCTAGAATCGTACTCGTCGATTAGGAAGAGAGGTGTGAGACAATGCGTGAGAGACAGGCGTAAAGATAATGTGCGTACATGAGACACGTAGGCAGGTCCATGTATATAGAAAGGGTCGATGAGGATTGTGCGTGTGTATGTTTACGAGAGGAAGAGTGCTTGTGATAAAGGTTAGTGAAAACAGTTGTAAATGGTTACGAGAGGGAGGGAGGGTTATATCTAGAGCATGTGTGCGAGAAAGACACCTCGGGAGAGAGTGTGTGAGCATGTGTGAGAGACCACCGATGAAGAGTGAAACTACACGTAAAAGACTGCTCTACACATTGATTAAAGATATAAATTGTATCCAAATATTAGGATGGGATCATGATATTTGCAGTTCGCGTAAGGAGCGCTCATTGATCCATCAGACATCTAGATTCTATCGAATTTGAGCATGTCTATGTTATTATTCGACACAATTGATCCACATAGTTAGTATTTTGAACTCCAGACAATGCATCGCTTTAGCAATCGAATATAAACGTGATATAGTTCATGTTGTGTGTGTAAAGCACATTATACATACGAAAGTTACACAATGGACATTATAAATAGCTACCTATGAACTAGCATACATTTGAATTCAACTTAAGGTGGTTTAAAAAAATCGAATTCAACATGAAGTCCATTCAATTATTTGAATTTGATGTCATGGCATTTGTAAACCATACCTAAATTATGGGGGCACCAATCTTTGCTCTGATTTTGTACATAATAGCATATGTAGTCGTGTACAAAATAGATTCAAATTTAGCTCCTCCATTCCAAAATAATCGTAGTTATAGGATTTTCAAGTGTCAAATTTTCAAAAAGAAGCGGATAATTTAATGAGGTTTTCAAACATACAAGGTCAGATATAACGTTGTCTATTTAGGTCAATCCTCATAGTTCAAGAGTACTCTAAACATGAATGCTTGTGTTACAAAATTTCGAACGAAGCACCAAAAGAGCCTCTACTCGCCCGAAACCGCGTGAGACCAATGTTTGGTACTACAAAGAAATTACTTTTCTAATAACTCCGACCCGTGAAACCTACCGGCCCGACGTCAAAAGGTCTAAACCGGGGTAGGTTTGTAGCTTCATCTAGACGCCACGCAACCGCATCTGAAAAACATTCATACACGATGGCCGCCTGAGCACACATGCGCGCGGCCGAAATCGCTCCCGCCCACTATTTGGGACACCTGGGATTACCATCCTACCCCCGACCCGCAGTAGGTCCGAAATTTAAGAGGGGGGCAAAGTTTGTACTTTCCACAAATTTCAAACAAGCGCGTCCCATCTTCTGTTCAAAAAAGCCAAAAAAAGCGCGTCCGAGACCGAAACATGGTTCCCCCCACCCGTCTGATTTCCCATTCGTACCCCGTGGGCGCCAAAACTACCTCTCCACCAGCCGCGAAACCCCGGCGTCCTCCGTCCGCCACCCCATCCCACCCATCAACCGCCGCCCTCCTCCATCACCCCGACGTCGTCGTCCACCGCAACCTCAACCGCAACGCCCTCCACGGCTAGTAGTTGAAGCCGAATCCGAGCGGTCCGTACCCGAGCCAGTTCAACCACGCCGTCCTGCACCTCACCGCTGCCGCTCCAACTTCGCCACCCTCCACCGCACCGGAGCTGTTCCTGCTACGCCGTCCTTCGCCGCCTCGGATCTGCTTCCCCTCCGCCGACATACGGCCACGGCAAGACAGTCAACAATTTGGTCATGGGTTCGTCCAAGCCTGCACCCTCCAGAACATCGGTTCCCCGGTAAAAATAAGAAGATCGGTGCGACATGTGGAGGTGACCACACCGGCAACCGAAAAAGGTACTCCTCTTCCCTTATTCGTGCAAATCTTACGTCTCTGCTTGCACGGTATTCATCCCACAGAAGACACAAGGTTTCTAGTAACTCGCGATGTTCCTAGATGTTCCTAGTAACTCGCTTCTTCTTCTTGATACTAGATGTTCCTAGTAACTCGCGATGCACAAGGTTTCTCCTCATATACTATTTCACCATAGCTAGAGGTCCATCGCCCCCCTGAATTTCAATTTCTGGCCAGTTGATTCCCAATTAACGGAAGCATTCCCCGGCGTAACAGGCACTAGTACGCCGGGGAAGCAGCGCCTTGGTGTTTATCTTAGGGGCGTGTGCGGCCTAGAGCTACTGGCGCCCGATCTGGAGGTCGGCCGGGATTAAAGGGATGGCCTGGGGGCGCTGCCAAGCACGGCGGTGGTGTGAGGTCGATGGGAGGGCGGGGCGGCGGAGGCAGGGGTCTGGGCCGGTGGTCGCTGGCGGTTCGAGAAAGATCGTCAACAGTGACTGGCGGGAGGTAGACGAAGGCCATCTGCCCGTTCCTTATAGATCGGACGGTTCATTAAAAAAATCGACTGACCTATTTATTTTCAGTCGACTGTTATCTTAGATATGACCACATGTGGTGGTGTGCTGGAGGAGTACCTGCATTTCCTGTGCTCATATATTACAAAATCATGCGGAGTAGAATCTAATTTTGTTTGCCATGCAATGTTGTAGAGCTATCATATGTCTCCTGTCATTTATTTTTCAGCCACCTGCTATCTGCTACTTTTACAGTGCACTAGTTCTGCACACACTTCACCCTTACTCTCACTATTGTGTTTTTATGCAAGGGTATTTCAGACTCTGCTGCCATGAGAGAAGCCAAAAAGAAAAGAGATAAGTCGCTCCAGCTTCGTATGCGGGTAGGCAAGACACGTTACAGCGCTATAAAGGGTGCAGTGTCAGCAGATGGAGACGGTAAACGTAGCTCTGGAGTTGATGACCTCGCTCGCAATGAACCACCATCCCAGGTGCTTGCTTTAACTTCGCGGTGTCATATGTGGTTGCATGTTCCATATGGTGTCTAGCTTGTATTCGAGAGGCCGAAGTCGGTAAGATAAGGAAAGATATTTTTTTACATGAACCACCATCCCGTGAGCACCAGAAGACAAATAGCTAGTCAGGGCACTGGCCGAGCCAGTGACAAGCCCAGGAAAGATAGGCATCACTTGGAAGCCAACTAAAAAGCTGCGATGGTGGCGAAGCAGCCCGCCTCCCACTAGGCTCTCAGGTCCTAGATGATCATGCTCACCACTCCAGCCGGATGTCTAGCTTGTATTGCTTCCAATTTGGTTAAATTGCATCTGCTTGGCTTACACATTATACCTTTGAATATGACATACCTTTCTGTTTTTGGTACATACTAGTACATCTGTGCATTGTCCATGTTCTTACATCAAACTAATGTTCTTGTGTATCCCTCATCAATCACTTATGACGAGGTAGGCAGGCAAGGGGACTACTCCTCATTTAAAGAATGCAGCGTCAGCCTCTCGACATGATTCTCAAGAAACAGAAATGCTAGATGAAGATAGTGAACGTAGCTCTGTAGTTGATTACAACATTTCCCCTACACTAGCATCGCAGGTGCTTGCTCTAACTTGGCAGCGTGATATGTGGTTGCATGTTGCATATGGTGTCTAGATTGTAATTCTTCCAATCTGGTTAAACTGCATGTGCTAGTCTGCTTAGCTTATACATTATACCTGTTAATGTGACATGCCTTCCTTTATTTAGTACATAGTACATCTGTCTATTAAGCATGTCCTTACATAAAACTATTGTTTTTTTGTATCCCGCATCAATCAACATAACGAGACACCTTTAGTATATGCAGTGCGATATTAGTTGCATCTTTCATATGATTTATAGCATGCGCTGCTTCTAATTTGTTGAAATTCCATTTATGATGGGACGCTTTTAACTTGGCAGAGTCATATTGGTTGCATCTTTCATGTGGTGTCTAGCTTGCATTGCTTCTTATTTGCTGGAATGGTTTCTGCTTAGTTTACACAAACAGTTGTGAACATGCCATGCCGTCCTGTTTTTCGTACATATTCCATCCTGGTATCATGTGTTTGCCTTACATCAAAGTAGTGATTGTCAGTATCATGCATGAATGAGTTCTGAAGAGAGAATTTTATTGCTTTTTCTTGTCGGTTTTACTTGAGAATTCAAAATCAATAAAGCGGAAGGAAGTTAGCAAGGCAGCGGATAAAGGTGCTCCTTCCGAACAGAGGGCCTCTACAGTTTCTACTCCTCCACACCCCCAAGATGATTTCCAAGACAACACATGCATAGACACTCAACAAAGCTGTGTTTATGATGAGCATGTCTCCCCTAGTGCAGCATCACCGGTGCTCCCTCTAACTTGGCACTGTTATATGTGGTTGCATGTTATGTGTGATGTCTAGCTTGTATTGCTTCTAATTTTGTTGAATTCCATCTGCTTACTTTACACATTATACTTGAATAAGACACGTGTTCCTGTTTCTAGAACATACAATATCTGTCTATCACACCATGTTCTTACATCAAATTACTACTGTTGTGTAACCTGCAACAATCACTTATCATAAGAGATGTTTGACTTCGGAGTGTGATATAGGTTACATCTCACATTCTTTTCTAGCTTGTACTACTAATTTGTTGAAATGACACTTATGACGAGACAGTTTTAACTTGGTAGAGTGATATTCGTTGCATCTTTCATATGGTGTCTAGCTTTCATTGCTTCTAATTTGTTGAAATGCCTTCTCCTTAGTTTACACATCATAAGCTGTGAATATGCAATGGCACTAATGACGAGAGACCTCTAACATGGTAGTGTGATGTTGTTTGCATCTTGCATATGATTTATTTCTTGTACTGCTTCACATTTGTTTAAACACCATTTATGATGAGACACTGTTAACTTGGCAGAGCGATATTTGTAGCATCTTTCATATGGTGTCTACCTTCCATTGCATTGCTTCTAATTTGGTGAAATGTCTTCTTCTTAGTTTACACATCATAGTTCTGGTTATCTCTTCCATCCTGTTTTTCATACATATTACATCCTCCTATCATGTGGTTGTCTAACATCAAAGTTCAGTTCGTCTGCATCACGCATCAATTTGTTCTGAAGAACTAAATTGTTATTCGTTTTTCTTGTCGGCTTGACTTAACATGGCACAGAGAAAGAGGAAGAAACACAGAATGGCAGGGAATGAGAAGCGGATGAATCCTGCGGATTCTGCTGGTACTGATGGTGCAATAGAAGGTCAAAGTCCAGCGGAAAATTCTACAAACACGGCATCCCATGGTACACGAGTTGCAAAAAAAGCCAAACAGAAACAAATAGCTGCCACCAAACAAGCAGAGACAGCCCTAGTTCTTGCAACACCTACCACAGTACTACCAGCTGCACGACTTACTCATGCGTCAACTGAGCTAGGAGCACGTTCCCAAGCTCCCTTGCCACCTGACACTACTTCCCAAGCACTCTTGACACAAGACGAGTTGGCAATATCAGATGAACCTTGTGAGCTTCAACAGCAAGAAGGTAGTTGCTGGAGTCAAGTTACAGTTGCATGCTTCTTTATATGTAGTCTCACAGTTTGATGTACACTAACACTTCCTATGTTCGTTGTTGGACTAGCACCTAGGCGCAAGAGGAAACAAACATCAGGGATAATGCTCGATAGGTTAACTAAATCTAGAGGAGGAAGAATGGAGATCCGTTTTGAGGCAGGTTTAAAAAGGCCACGTGATGCTACAGAGTCAGCCAAGTTAGTATTAGAGGCAGCGGTTGCCGTTAGGTGTCATGTACGTATCCTCCCAACATGGATTCAGTAGAGGAATGACAAAGACGAAACCCAGTTCAACACCTTCCTCGACCATTTATCTGTAAGTATGGTTATGTATGGAAACTAGTAATATCGTCTTGCTTTGTCCCATACTTTCTAGGTTGCTGATAATGAGACTCCCATAATTTTCAACAGATGAGGTTCAAGTTGGATAGCAAAGATGATGCAACCAGACAAGCTTGCACCCATGTTTTCAAGTCTGCTCTGCGACAGTATCGGTATAACTTGAGGAAAACTCACTTTGAAGCCAAGGCTAACAGTGAATTTTCCCAAACATCTCCAGTGGAAAATATATCGGATGAAGACTGGAGGGGCCTTGTTAAACACTGGTCTGATCCGAAGTATCAGGTACATTATATATATGTGATCAGATCACATGTTGAAGTCCTATTTATGCATGTGCCACACAAATCTATCTTCTTGTAGGTGAACTGTTCAAAGAACAAGGCAAACCGTACGAAAGTGAAATTCCAACAAACGACAGGATCTCGTAGCTATATTGGACACTGCGAGGCTCTTGTAATTAGCTGTTGTTTCATTCTTTTCGCTGTACCATATTATCAGATCTATATTGACTTGTTCGAAATGCAGAGGAAAGCCCGCAAGGACCAAAAAGTACCTGAACCAAATGCTGTGGAAATCTTCAAGGACTGTCACACCAGCAAGAAGAAGGGCATGACTACACCAGTCAAAGCCGCTGTTGTAAGTCCTTAATCCTCATGCCTTTTAACTACTACTTACTCTGACTTGTGCTTGAACTGCATGGTTTGCAGCCAATGTCTATTACTCTTTTCAATTATATACACAATTGTGTTAGCGTATCATTGCACCTTACAAGGTTTAGAAGAGAGGAGTGATGTTCCTTTGATCTTGACCCGTAATCTAGTTCCGCGCTGGACTTGCCCACACAACGTTACAATTGCCGGTTTGTCTGTTCTCAGTTGTTTTGTGATATGAATGATGTCATACTATGCTTACCGTATTATAAACTTCGTCTCTTTATCCTTAGTCCTCAATACAATGTGAAGAAATAGACAATACATTAGCGATGGTACATGGTCATATGTTTGGAACCTGGTTTTATTATGTACTTTGCAATAAAATACAACTAATATTTTACATGGGTTCACCAGAATAAGTTCTGTATATTGACCAAAGCTTTTTTTTTGCTGCCTCCTTAATATCTTCTGTTCTGGTACTACTAATGTAAAACCTCAACTTTTCAGCGAGCTATGGAAAAAATGGTGGAACCGCCACCTTCTGAAGGTTGCGAGGCAACTATAACCGCAATGTCAGCTCTTGCTGCAGTGGGTCAGTACCTGTCCACTAACAGTGCCAAAAGCACGTTCCTGCGTAATACTGGGTTGGTTGTTAAGGCAATATCGTCCAAACTACCTCATGATCAAGATATGCAAGCTCAAAGCAATGTTGTATCTGCGCTCCGGACACAAGTCCATTCCCTAACAGAGACCCTTTGTGAAACAAGGAGAAACATTGCTCAATGTCGTCAAGATATGCATGGTTTTGAAACCAGACTATCAGACATTTGCTATGTTGTTCAGGAGCCTAGGGGAAATGAAGGTGAGGGTTATGGTGCTCCATCAGACAATACAGCATGAAAACGTAACAGTCAGGTCAAATGAACTGAGCTTCTGAACTTCTGGTGGTGCATTTATCTGCTAGACTGTTAAGTTTTATGCCAACCTTCCTTTTGTTATATAGTTGTAATTTGTTTTGGTGTGATACAAAATTTATTCTTAACGTGCAGCCACCGGCTTAAGAAAACAGCAAGCCATTTTTGTATAGTGTAGGCTGTTCCCTATATTTGCACTGCTAGCGATCTTTGATGCCGAGTGGATGTAATCTGTGCAATCGCCTTAATAGCCTAGCGTTAGTTTCGGCCTTATTTATTTCCTAGTCTTCTTTTTCCCTGGTTTTCTAGTGGCCGCAACTACCATGGGCCATATACGGGCCGTAGGATCCATGGGTCTCCTACGGGCCGTCGAGAAATGGGCCTGTAATCGGTGGGCCTCGGGCCGTCGGATAAATGGGTCTACATGGGCCGTAATCGGGCGTAATTGGTATCGGCCCAGCACGGTAATAGGCCGTTAACAGGCTGTAGGACAACAAAGGCTTAATTCTGTCACAGGCATAACGGGTCGTTAATGGGCCAGAATATAGGACGGTTTGGAAATGGCGCAATGGGTTAACAGGCCAGAAACGGGCCGACTCTTGCCATGGGCCGAATTTGGCCCATTAGGGTAACGGGCCAGTAACGGGCCGACTCTTTCCATGGGCCGAATTTGGCCCATTAGGGGAACAGGCCAGTAACGGGCCGACTCTTGCCATGGGCCGAATTTGGCCCATTAGGGGAACATGCCAGTAACGGGCGGGAAGTAATCGAGGGCCGAAAAGGAGCCCAAGAACGTATGGGCCGTCAATAGGCCGAAAGCTAACACGGGCTAGAAACGGCCCATGTAAATCACGAGCCGTTAACGGGTATAAAGAAAATTACTGTTCATTATGGGCTAGAGTCACCGTGGGCCTGTAAAGGGCCGAAAGATACGAAGGCCTCATATGGGCCGAAAGACGTCGTGGGCCATACATGGGCCGAAAGTGAAATGGGCTGGTGTTATATTCGACGGCCCACATGACGTTGTTGGGCCGATTTCCTTTAGGGCCTAAGGGGCCGTGAGTTAACGGGCCGTAAAATGGGCTATCTGCGAAGAGACCGTTAACAGGCTTTTCATGGGCCAGCCCGTTAACTTTTGACCAATTCAAACGGGCCGGCTTTGTAAGCTAAATGGGCCAGTGGTGGGCCGTGGCACGTGTCGACATATCATAGGCGTCTATCTGACCCACTGATGAGCTGACACGTGTTTCGTCCGGCCAATAAGAATTTTACACGTGGAAATTTCCCATTGGTCGGGGCTGTTAATGGGTTATCGGATCCAAAACCCGACCCGATAGCTTAACGGCGTTCCGTTATGGTGGATGCCACGTGTCGGTCACCCTTGACGAAAGCACTTCTGTGACGCGCGATTTATCGTCATGGAAGTGGACACTTCCGTGATGATAATTTTGGTAATGTCATGGAACACTTCTATGACAGCACAGGTATGACTATCTTGATTCTGTCATAAAATCGTCATGGATGTACATGCATGACAAAAAAACGCGACCTACTTTGACAAACACATATCATCACGGAAGTGTATTTTTTTTGTAGTGACACCGATGGTACTCCAGGATATTTTGTACTACATCTCACACGGTTGGTGATAATAAGCTGTGTGGGATCTACTTGATTTTTCAGCTTGATTTGAATTACATAATGGGGTCATAGCGGCAATGGACCGTGTTTGAATTGCTAGACCTTTTATCTGCAGTGAACATGCAACTATATGTGTGTCGTAAAAGAATTGAAATTATTCAGGGTTCGTTTGGACATTTTCTACATTAAACTGGTTTTCTAGCCATTTCAGGTGCACAATTCAAAATTAAACTACATGCACATGCTCTGGTGCATATAAATTGGTTGAAAAAGCAAATCTATGTCCTTGGGTGCATGCTTAGGTCCCATGCAAGAAATGGGAATGAATTTCAAACACCAGGGCACTGTTGATTGCCGGCCAAACATTGAGATACCTGGTTTTTAAATTCTAGTAAATCCAAAACTCGTCTGAAATTCATGAAAGTTGGCATGGTATCTGGAGCAGCATCAACATGTCGTGGTAAAAAAATTGTCCCATTTGGGGACAGGTTTGGGTATAAGCTTCTCACAAATCAGAGCTTCTCACAACAAGCGTGATGGTTTCAGTACGAAACGTGCCACCTTTGGGGACGAAACGCTATCCGTTGCCTCTTATTGCTTTCAAAAATATTCTAGTGCCAACATAGAACAACAGGAGTGTTGTGTTAAGTTTTGGAATTTTCAGGGTTCGTTTGGACATTTTTATACATTAACTGGGTTTTCTAGGCATTTTATGTGCATAATTCAAATTTGAAATACATGCACATGCTCCAGTGCATACAAATTGGTTGAAAAATCAAATATGTGTCCTTGGGTGCATGCTTAGGTCCCATACAAGAAAAGGGAATGAATTTCAAACACCAGGGCACTGTTGATTGCCGGCAAAACATTGAGATGCCTGGTTTTTAAATCCTAGTAAATCCAAAACTTGTCTGAAATTCATGAAACTTGGCACGCTATCATGGAGCGGCATGAACATGCCGTGGTAAAAAATTTGTCCCATTTGGGGCAGGTTTGCGTATAAGCTTCTCACAAACCAGAGCTTCTCGCAACAAGCGTGATGGTTTCGGTAGGGAACGTGCCACCTTTGGGGACGGAACGATATCCGTTACCTCTTCTTGCTTTCAAATTTTTTCTAGTGTCAACATAGAACAACAGGAGTGTTGTGTTTAATTTTGGAATTTTTGGGGTTCGTTTGGCCTTTTTATACATTAATTGAGTTTTTGGGCATTTAATGTGCAAAATTTAAATTTGAAGTACAAGCACTTGCTCCAGTGCACCAAAGTTGGTTGAAAAATGACATGTGTGTCCTTGGGTGAATTTCTAGGTCCCATGCAAGAGATGGGAATGAAATTCAAACACCGGAGCACTGTTGATTGCAGGCAAAATGTTGAGATACCTGGTTTTTAAATTCTAGTAAATCCAAAACTCGTCTGAAATTGATGAAACTTGGCATGCTATCATGGAGCGGCATCAACATGCCGTGGTAAAAATTTTGTCCCGTTTGGGGCAGGTTTGGGTATAAGCTCCTTGAGGGAGTCCTGGATTAGGGGGTCCTCGGATAGCCGGACTATATCCTTTGGCCGGACTGTTGGACTATGAAGATACAAGATTGAAGACTTCGTCCCGTGTCCGGATGGGACTCTCCTTGGCGTGGAAGGCAAGCTTGGCAATACGGATATGTAGATCTCCTCCCTTGTAACCGACTCTGTGTAACCCTAGCCCCCTCCGGTGTCTATATAAACCGGAGGGTTTAGTCCGTAGGACAACTACAATCATACCATAGGCCAGCTTCTAGGGTTTAACCTCTACGATCTCGTGGTAGATCAACTCTTGTAATACTCATATCATCAAGATCAATCAAGCAGGAAGTAGGGTATTACCTCCATCGAGAGGGCTCGAACCTGGGTAAACATTGCGTCCCCCGCCTCCTGTTACCATCCGCCTTAGACGCACAGTACGGGACCCCCTACCCGAGATCCGCCGGTTTTGACACAGACATTGGTGCTTTCATTGAGAGTTCACTGTGCCGTCACCATAAGGCTTGATGGCTCCTTCGATCATCGGCGACGATGCAATCCAGGGTGAGGTTTTCCTCCCCGGACAGATCTTCGTATTCGGCGGCTTCGTACTGCGGGCCAATTCGCTTGGCCATCTGGAGCAGAGCGAAAGCTACTTCCCTGGCTATCAGGTCAGATTCGGAAACTTGAACTACACTGCCGACATCCGTGAAGATTTGATCTTCGGCAGATTCGAGCCCATGTCAGGTGCGCCGCACAATCACGACGAGCATGATTTAGCTCTGCCGTCGAACAGTGTTCGGGAGATCACACCTACAACTACTCCGGCCCTTAATCCGGAACAAATTGCGCCATCTGTGGACGGGTGGATGGACCCCGCCACGGAGGCCGCACACTCAGTGGCGATAGCGCCGAATACCGATTTCACCTCCTACGAGACTCGTGCTACCGAACCATTGGATTCGTCCCCGGCCATGGGCTCCGAGCCGCCCGCGTCCGCGCCTATCGAATCTGATTGGGCGCCGATCATGGAGTTTACCTCCGTGGATATCTTTCAGCACTCGCCTTTTGGCGATGTGCTGAGTTCATTAGGGTCTCTCTCCTTGTCAGGAGAACCTTGGTCGAACTATATCCGGCTAGAATGGGATGCGGACGACGAAGAAATTCGCTCCCCACCCACCACCCACTTGGTAGCCACTGTCGAGGATTTAACCGACATGCTCGATTTCGACTCCGAAGACATCGACAGCATGGACGACGATGCAGGAGAGGAACAGGAACCATCGCCCACAGGGCGCTGGACAGGCACTTCATCACATGACATATACATGGTGGATACACCCAAAGAAAACAATGATGAGGAAGGGAAGGATGCAGCGAAGGATAGCTCCCTCGAGAAGCAACCAAAGCGTCGGCGTAGGCGCCGCTCCAAGTCCCGCCTCGGCAAAAACAGCGATAACAGCGCAAGAGAAAATAACACCCCAGTCGACTCCAGAGGAAATGACGACCACATTGACCCAGCGATAGAGCAGGATGAACCAGCAAACGGCGAACATAGTACGGATCGGCTGTCCGAACACGGCGACGCCGAGGATAAAGCTGATCGACCTCCCTCCGGAGAGGAAAATAGTCCGGACGAGGATGCACACATCATCCTGGAAAGGCACTTGGAACAAGAGAACCTCCGCAGAAGGCTTATTGCCACCGCGAGGAGTCTGAAGAAGCAGAAGCAAAGACTTAAGGTCGCGCAGAATACGCTCAATAGTAGATGGAACAAAGGGCTCGACACTGAAGAAAAGTATGGTGGTAGTTACCACACAAAGAGCTATCCAAAGCGCAAGCTGTTGCCTGAATTTGATGATGAGGCCTTAGAGCCCACACAGCTGAAAAACAAAACGGCCGACCGGTCGGATCAACCACCTCGTGGCCGCGATAGAGCGGCTAACAAGGCCGCACATAAGTCAGCACACGATTCACGTGAGGACTTGCATCATAAGACCGGCGTGACCAGATCCATCTACGGATCAAGGAAACGCGCTCCAGCGCACAACCAAAACCGAACACTACAACCGTCAGAACGCCATGACACATCCAAATACAGGGGTGCCGCACACCCCCTATGTTTCACCGATGAGGTGCTGGACCACGAATTTCCAGAAGGATTCAAACCTGTGAACATAGAGGCGTACGACGGAACCACAGACCCTGGGGGTCTAGATTGAGGACTTTATCCTCCATATCCATATGGCTCACGCA
Source organism: Triticum aestivum (assembly GCF_018294505.1). Lineage (NCBI taxonomy): Eukaryota > Viridiplantae > Streptophyta > Magnoliopsida > Poales > Poaceae > Triticum > Triticum aestivum. The sequence continues at coordinate 124,596,126 of NC_057814.1, read as the reverse complement.
GATGATCTCCACGCCATCAAGTACTTGCCCCTCAAGCTGAAAGGACCAGCTCGGCACTGGCTGAAGAGCCTCCCCGAAAACTCAATTGGAAGTTGGGAGGAGCTTGAGGATGCTTTTAGGGCTAATTTTCAAGGGACCTATGTCCGACCTCCGGATGCAGATGATTTAAGTCATATAATTCAACAGCCCGGAGAGTCAGCCCGAAAGCTTTGGAACAACTTTCTCACTAAGAAGAACCAAATCGTCGACTGCCCGGACGCCGAAGCCTTAGCAGCTTTCAAACACAGCGTCCGAGACGAATGGCTCGCCAGACACCTCAGCCAAGAAAAACCGAGAACAATGGCAGCTCTGACAAGCCTCACGACCCGCTTTTGCGCGGGCGAAGATAGCTGGCTAGCTCGTAGTTGCACCAGCGACCCAGGCACATCCGAAGTCAGGGATGGCAATGGAAAACCACGACGCAGTAAAAGCAAGCGTCGAAATAACAAAGACAACCCAGACAACACGGCGGTAAACGCTGGATTCAGGGGCTCTCGACCGGGTCAGTGGAAAAAGCCTTTCAAAGGCAGCAGAGATGGACCGTCCAGCCTAAACAAGATTCTAGACAAATTATGTCAGATTCATGGCACCCCCGATAAACCTGCAAATCACACCCACAGAGAATGCTGGGTCTTCAAGCAGGCCGGTAAGCTAAATGCCGAACACAAGGGGAGGGAGACACCAAGTGAAGACGAGGACGAGCCTCACTAGCAAAGCACTGGGGGATAGAAAAAATTCCCACCAGAGGTCAAAACAGTGAACATGATTCATGTGACGAAGAGGAGAAGCAAACATGCACTCCAAGACACACGTGCCGTAGAGCCCGTCACCCCTAAGTTCAACCCCTGGTCGGCCTGCCTGATCACTTCCGATCGCAGGGATCACCTGACAAGTATCCGGCACGGAGGATTGGCTGCCTTGATGTTAGACCCAATAATAAACGGATACCATCTCACACGAGTCCTTATGGACGGCGGTAGTAGTCTTAATCTGATATATCAGGACACAGTCCGCAAAATGGGGATAGACCCGACAAGAATCAGCCACAGTAATACTACCTTTAAGGGAGTAATACCAGGACCAGAGGCCCGCTGCACGGGCTCTCTAGTACTAGAGGTTATATTCGGTTCTCCCGACAACTTCCGAAGCGAAAATTTAACCTTCGACATCGCTCCATTCCGAAGTGGCTATCAAGCACTACTCGGAAGAGCAGCTTTTGCTCGTTTTAATGCAGTACCGCATTACGCTTCTCTTAAGCTTAAGATGCTCGGTCCACGTGACATCATCACAATTAGCGGAAATATCGAGCGTTCCTTATGCACGGAAGAACGTGTGGCGGCTTTAGCAGCCGAACACTAAACAACCTCTCCAACCAGAATAAATGACCGGTCGTCAAGACCGCAGACACGGCTAGACGAGTCCGGCACATCACTAGCTGTAATAGCTTATATATACCTAAGATTGGTTCGATGGATTTACCCTCGTAGGCGGTACCAGGGGCTTCCCGCATGTAAAAGGACTACAGTTCGGCTCGACCTTACTTATCTTGATTTCTAATGGTTTATTGAGAATAACCAATTTTTTCGCACGACAATTTCACCTAAGTTCTTCTCTTTTATAGATGGTAATGGTGCTACACCCTTCTAGGATACGGCACAATGGAGACACAGGCGCAGACGTCCAGCAGGGCCCCGCTCAAAGGTTTCTTTTTAGATTAAGACCCTGCGTAAACCCTTTTTACTGTCTCTTATTGCTTCACATCCTCCGGATACTCAGCATAACCGAGAGCAGTGCTGACGTTATTGGCATTTCGCCACGTCAGAACGATGCACGTACCTGGACACTCAGGGATCATCATCAAGGGCGTTATTCAGCTCGGTATATGTTGTAAAGACCGAATACCTTAGGGAGTGTTCGGCGTCGCGAGTTTGGCCTTATATGCATCAGCTCCGAATCATTTCTTTGGTCAAATGTTGGGTTTGCCTGGCTCCCGTGTTTTGCTACCTTACGTTCCGCTCTATCGGCTAAGGTGGCACCGGGAGAACTACTGCGGTTGTGCCCTGGTTCATCCGGACGAGCACCTCAGTAGAGAAAGCCAAAAACTGACTGTCATGATAAAGCGCGAGACTGGTCAACCACTCGATGACTTAGCGGAATCTTCGAGATTCCTCCGCATTAACGAAGGGCCGTTTCCCGGTCATGTATGTACGCGCCCCGTATTCGGATGAGCGCGGAGGTACCAGGGGCTATATAGTAGTCCCACCGTCAAACTCTATGGCTAAGTGAAAGTGTTAAAGCAATATAGTCCGATTGCCTCATTCGCTGCGCTATCACCTCCTTAATGGACCAAGACGTTGGATCAAGTGTGAATACGCGTTTTTTGCGAACACCCCCGCATTATATGCGTGGGGGCTGAAGCCGACGACTGCAAACTTTTAGGTTATATACATATATACATAAACGGCCGCACAGGAGGCATCATAATACTTTCAGGCAAAAGTATAAACACAACCTTTATAATTTAATCAGCATTGTTCTTACAATTGAGATACATGTCACTAGAACATGATACGCTTCGAGCATTGAGCCTCTATTACACGAGCGCCTTCTAAGACTTCCTCAAAATAGTGCTCGGCCGATACCCGGCCTACCGCCGAACTCTGGGATGCAATAGTGGTGGCCTCCATCTCTGCCCAGTATGTCTTGACACTGGCAAGAGCCATCCGCGCACCATCTATGCACGCCAACCTCTTCACAGTGTCGATATGCGGCACAGCACCAAGGAATTGTTGCACTAGGCCAAAATAACTATTCGGTCTCAGTCCCTCCGGCCAAAGGTGATCCACGACGGACCTCATAGCAAGTCCGGACAACCTATGGAGCTCGGCCCACTCGGCCATTTGTTCATTTAACAGCAGCAGACGCGTTGGAGTGCGGAACTGTGACCAGAACAACCTTTCCACTACATGATCCTTCTGATCTTTGAAAAACTTGGTCGCATCAACGGCACTCGCTGCTAAATCCAAGTACGCGTCTGCAGAACTCCATAATTTATCCAGAGGGGTATACTTCTGGTCTCCAAACCTCGTCCGCAACAAAAAGGGCTTCCCAGCCGCAATATCTCTGGCTTGACGGAGTTCCTCCTTTACCGCTCTGATTTGCGAGCGGGTTTCCCTGGCCGCTTCCATGGCCTCCTTCAGTTCCGCTGCCTTCGCTTGGCTTTCCTTTTCAAGAAGCTCATACCGGCCGGCGGCATCTTTCAGCTCAATAGCCATCTTGGCTATTTTCTCTTTGCTCTGGCAATGGGCAGCCTGTTCAGCTCTTAGCTCTTCGACCGCCTTTAGGGCGGCCGCATCACTCTTCCTGACTTGTCCCTTGGCTCGGGCAAGTTCTGCCCGAAGGGTCTCCACGACGACAGCTCCATCTGCTGTCACAGCATATTACAGATACTAGCATCATGCTCCTCTTAATATGTATTGATCCTAGTAGAATACATACCCTGTGCCTCATCAAGCCACTTGTTTACAAGCACGATGTCAGCATCTGCCGCATCAAGTTGCCGCTTCAGTTCGGCAAACTCACCAGTCCGGCCAGCCACCGGATCCGCAGCCACCTGCACATGAAAGCAGCACGGTTATTACCTGGGACTATGATCCTCTATTTGCCGTCTTTTTGATAGCAACCAGAGTCTCTGGGGCTACTATCTGCATAGGCCACACCTAGCGTGTGCGGTATCGTCCAAAAAATATATATTACTTTACGTACCTCAAAGCCTTTCAGCAGACTCATAAAAGCTTCATGCAACCCGCTTTCGGCGGATGAAATCCTCTCAACCACCGTGCCCATTAGCGCACGATGCGTTTCTGAGATAGCCGCTTGCTCTAGAAGATTCATCAGTGCGTCTGATCGCACATCGGACGGTTCCGGACTCTTTCTGTTGCTCTCCTTAGGAGCCGAATACCCCGGACTTCGGTTGGCCGAAGGTTTACCTTCTGGCCTTGGCGGATCAGGAGAAATCCTCCGTGACGACACCTCAGGGTCGCCCGCTTCACGAGGCGGGGATGCACGGGGAGGTGTTTCGCTCTCCATCATCTTCGGAAGAAGATCCCCCGAAGATGAACTCTGTCGAGAAGGGCTACGATCCGAACTACAAGACACACGCCTCGGTTATCGTTCTCGGAAATGAAGCAGGATATATTTACTATAAAGTACTTTCGTTTACTTACAGCTCGGTAGAGGGCTGGTCCCCTTGCGGGTACTGTGCGGTAAGGATGCCCTCCGGGGTAGGACCCTCCGAAAAAGGATTATTCCCTCGCTTGGAGACCATTTCTTCCAAGTCTTCAGAAACGGTCCTCTTCCTTCCCTGGGGAGAGGGAATTTTAGATTCTTCCCCCCGGTTATCCTCCTTCGCGGAGGAACTAATTCCCCCAGTTTGGATGAATAGTGAGTGAGGCTCGCTCTCGGCTTCTTTGTTCCTCCCTTTATCTTCCCCTAATGGCGCTTGATAAGGCGCAAGCTCAAGCATCCTGGCTAGTACAGGATCCGGTGAGCCCTCGGGAAGGGGGGCCGGACACCTGATCATCTTCGCCTTTTTTATCCAGTCCTGGTCAAAAGGTGACTTTTCAGAATGATGTTGTGATAAATTAAAAGACAACGTGTTCGGCCGTGGAATTACTTACTTGAGTGTCTGGACGATTGCAGTTCAGACCCGCATCCTCGGAGGTGTCTGGACGCTCTATTTGTGATCCGAAGAACGATCTGTACATCTCTTCGAGCGTCATGCCAAAGAAGTACTGAATAGTTCGTGGTCCTTCCGGGTTGAACTCCCACATACGGAGAGGTCGACGTTTCCAAGGCAGGGCTCGACAAACTAGCATAACTTGCATTACCTTAACAAGGCTGACATCTCTCTCGAGGAGATCTTGGATGCGACTCTGCAATGTCGGCACATCATTTACTGGCCCCCAGTCCAGCCCCTTGTTGACCCATGACGCCAGTTGTGGCGGGGGGCCCGAGTGGAAGGCAGGGGTGGCTACCCACTTAGTACCCCGGGGAGCTGTGATATAAAACCACTCCCGTTGCCATAAACTGGACACCTCCGGGAAGGAACCCTTTGTCCATGGAACATCGGCGCCTTTGCTTATTACGGCACCTCCGCACTCTGCATGTTGCCCCTCAATTATCTTCGGCTTCACATTGAAGGTCTTGAGCCATAAGCCGAAGTGTGGGGTAATGCGGAGGAAGGCTTCACACACGACGATGAACGATGAGATGTGAAGGATGGAATGCGGAGCCAGATCATGGAAATCGAGTCCGTAGTAGAACATGAGCCCTCTGACAAAGGGATCTAGACTGAAACCTAGCCCTCGGAGGAAGTGGGAGACGAATACGACACTCTCGCCAGGTTCGGGAGTGGGAATGACCTGCCCTCGAGCAGGCAGCCTGTGCAAGATTTCGCTGGTCAAATACCTAGCTTCTCTTAGCTTCTTGATGTCCCCCTCTGTGACGGAGGAGGGCATCCACCGACCTTGAAGGTTGGATCCGAACATGATTGTAGGTCTGAAGCGCCTAGCCTAAGCCTTGGGTGTTGGAACTTGAGGTGGGGGAAGGATTCGATTGAGCGCGAGAAGAAGGGGACAGGCCTAGGCCTCTTTATAAAGAGGATGAATATCAAGCATCCTCCGCGTGGCCCTTTGGGACTTGCCTAAAATCGAGGAGTCATACCAACAGGCACGATTGGGTTACCCATACCCGTATTGATGAGAATCCCGTGAAAGAAGGGACACGATCTCTGCTTCGACAGGACGTGCCAATAAAAACCGCCTCGTAACACGTGCAGTGGCAGGCTCGGAAAAACGGTTCGTCATGACCAGACCATGGCAGTACGTCACATTATGAAAAGCTGTCGGCAGATTAGATTTGTGGAAATATTATTCTCTCTACGGTGGTATGTGGAATTTGTTTTGCAGAGCCGGACACTATCCTTGTGTTCAAAATCTTCTATGGAGTATTCGGAGGATGAAAACGGTTTGAAATAATGACCGAACAGACGTGATGTCACCTTACAAAAAGTTGTCAGCAGATTGGACTCGTGAAATATTATACTCTCTGCGGTTGTGTGTGATACTTATGTTGCAGATCCGGACACGTTCGTTGCGTCCGAAGACTGAGTTGGAGTATTCGGAGAAGGAACCCGCCTTGCAATGCCGAAGACAATCTGCGCGTTGGACTCATCGTCATTGAAGCCTGGTTCAGGGGCTACTGAGGGAGTCCTGGATTATGGGGTCCTCGGACAGCCGGACTATATCCTTTGGCCGGACTGTTGGACTATGAAGATACAAGATTGAAGACTTCGTCCCGTGTCCGGATGGGAGTCTCCTTGGCGTGGAAGGCAAGCTTGGCAATACAGATATGTAGATCTCCTCCGACTCTATGTAACCCTAGCCCCCTTCGGTCTCTATATAAACCGGAGGGTTTAGTCCGTAGGACAACAACAATCATACCATAGGCCAGCTTCTAGGGTTTAGCCTCTACGATCTCGTGGTAGATCAACTATTGTAATACTCATATCATCAAGATCAATCAAGCAGGAAGTAGGGTATTACCTCCATCGAGAGGGCCCGAACCTGGGTAAACATTGTGTCCCCCGCCTCCTGTTACCATCCGCCTTAGACGCACAGTTCGGGACCCCCTACCCGAGATCCGCCGGTTTTGACACGACACTCCTCACAAACTAGAGCTTCTCACAACAAGCGTGATGGTTTCGGTAGGGAATGTGTCACCTTTGGGGACGGAACGATATCCGTTACCTCTTATTGCTTTAAAAAAATATAGTGTCAACATAGAACAACAGGAGTGTCGTGTTTAATTTTGGAATTTTTCGGGGTTCGTTTGGCCTTTTTATACATTAATTGACTTTCTGGGCATTTAATGTGCATAATTCAAATTTGAACTACAAGCACATGCTCCAGTGCACCAAAGTTGGTTGAAAAATCACATGTGTGTCCTTGGGTGAATTTCTAGGTCCCATGCAAGAGATGGGAATGAAATTCAAACATCTGGGCATCGTGGCTCGGCCGGAAAGATTGAGAAACTTGGTTTTTTAATTTTTGTAATCCAAAACACGCCTGAAAATCATGAAATTTGGCATGGTGTCATGACATGGCACCAACATGACGTGGTAATTTTTCTATCCGATTTGCGAAGGCGCACACATTAACAACCAACAAAGTCATTGTGGAACAAGTGTTGTCCCGTTACAAATCGAAAACACAAGTATTATTGAAACCGCGGGCGTTCTACTTACCAATTACGTGCCGCCACACGTCCCTTTTTTTATTGGCTAGGAGGTGCTGTGCGGGGTAGCTATTTGAGTACGGGAGGCATGCGATCAGACCCCTGAGCGTGCTCATTGGGAGGAGAGCCCTTTGACCGCTACCCGCCACGCACCTCCCTCCCAACGTCTCCATTAATGGTGCCCGAGCCCCTGTTCTACGGCATGGCTATATGTCTCACTGGACTGAGATTTAAGAGAGAAAAATGAAAATCTCAAAAGAAAGTTTTGCACGGATCTTGATGTAAGATCCGACGGACCTATATAGCATCATCTGCGACATATAGCAAGCATGATGAATATAAGGACGATGACAGTGGATAATAATTGTCTTACATATTTAGGAACATAATTAAAAAAAAGCCACATGAGGCAACGCCGGAAATACACAAGGGAAAAAGAAGAATGAAGACAACGATCTGGCTTGCTGATCTCTACTTTCTTGATGTGTTGCTGCAGGCTGCGGGAACTAGTCCCCGCGGCGAGCGGCGATGAGCTCTTTCTTGTCCTCAAGATGCTGCTTGAGAGCATCCACGGATTCCTCCACCAGCCTTCTGCGCTCGATGCGCAGCATGGCATTCTTGTCCATAAGTTCTCGACGATGACGCCGGTCCTCTTCAACAAGGCAGTGGTCTCCTCCTGCTGCTCCACACTTCCGACGATCTTCGCCCTCAGCAGGTCGCGCTCAGCCCAGAGCTTCGCATTGCTCTCATTTAGTTACCGGATGACACCGGTAGCCTGTTCAAACGAGGCTTTCATGTCATCCTGCAACCTCGCCCAGCCGGAGATCTGATTCATCTAGCTAAGGACGATGGCATGCATGCGCCTGTAAGAGTCCTCGCCTGCCCGCGAGACATTTTCCCAGACCGCCGCGGCGCGGGAGGACATCTCCGCTGCATTCGCGGCGAGGTGGGACCTCTCTGCTGCTACGGCCACGCGGCGGGACATGTCGGCTGCTTTCGCGGCGAGGCGGGACATCTCTCGTGCTTTCGCTTCCATGCTCGCCTCTCCCTGATGGCAATCTCTCGACCCAGAACTCACGCTAGCCATGGCAGACGCAAAGGGAACGATGATGAATGACTTGTTTGTTTTTTGTGGATGAGGAGTTGAGGAGGAATGTGCAGTCATCTTTGAGTAGTAGTATTTATAACCGAGTACTAATACGCTCCTAAGTGGGAAACCATTTAGGTTTTGATCAGTGTGAACAGGTTTGCAATTAATTATAGCATGGTAGTAATTTGGAATGTGACGGGACGCAGGTGACGGTTCTAGGAGCGGCACTATTCCCGGAAGGCGTAACGTGGGCACGCTTTCTCGGCCGTGTATGTGGCGTTTGCACCATAGGGTGCACCGCAATAGGTAATGTCAGCATACATCTTGTTCCAACAACCGTACGCGCTCGTTATTACCATCGCGCACGCTTCTTTTAATTAGAATGTGTGCCCGTCTAGCGCACACACGTTGATCTATCTAACTATTTCTGTTTGTTGTGGCTAATCGCAAACAGTTCATCTGTGTGAGGTGTATTCCATCAATCGCGGACACGTTGATCTGGCTGACCATTTTTGTTCCGTTACCTAATCGGAAATAGTTGATCCTTCTAAAGCGTATGCCCTCAATCGCACACACACCTTTATCTAGCTGCCCGTTTCTGTTGTTCCTCCTCATCACAAACAGTTCATCCGAGTGAACCGTATGCTGTATATTGTACACACCTTCATCTGGCTGCCCATTTCTTTTGTTCCTCCTCACCGCAAACAGTTAATTGAACTGAACCATATGCCCTGCATCGCACACGCAACTAAAATCTGAACCGTTTTTGATGCATCCGTCATCGCAAACGTTTTGCACCTTTTTTGATGGGTTTTTTACACCACAGTTTGCGATTATTGCATCGCACACAGTTTCGTCAAAGGGTCTCTGATCGTAGTGTCGCGTTAGCGACATCCTGCAGTAGTGTATGATGAGGATGATGATAGTGACTTTGATCTCGATGAGTCTATGTGTCGGCGGAAACGACACCTATGGGATCACGTGGATCCCTTCTACGGTTTGGCAGGAAAGAGGGGTAGAGCAAAGAGCAGATCTAACGATTAACACGATGGATTTTTACCAGGTTCGGGGCGCTGAGAAGCGTAAAACCGTAGTCCTGCTTGAGTGTGTATATTCTGTGTTCTTGAGCTTCGGCTCGCTGCTAGCATGGAAGCTGGGCCAAGAGATTCAAAAGTCCGAATCCTCCTCCAGTACGCCGTGGGCCTCCTTTTATATGTCAAAGGGGCTGCCACAGTGGCATACAGGAGGTGTAAAGTAGCTACAGTGCCTATGTTTATCATTGGGGTCTTAGGACAAACGCATTAAATGCGTTGCTTACGTGCCCTTCAGCTTTATCGGGGACGGGAGTAGAACCCGTCCCGTCCGTTGCCGCCCCGCTCCGTCTTGACACGCGTCCATGCCGATGAGGCATGCAGTGCCAAGTTGGCTGGCCAGTTGCTGCGCTGGAGAGGTGGCAGGGTCTTCATGAAGATCTGCATGCCACCACGCAGGTGCTTGCCAGGCTGGCAGGTCGGCCACTGCGCTGGAGCGGTGACGGGGTGGCAGAGCCTTGCCATGGTCTTGCCGATGTCCCAGGCAAGGTTCTTGCCGGGGCCTCGCAGACGTCTCCGGCAAGGATCTTGCTAGGTACCTCGTCTTCTGGCCTTCACAAAGATCTGCACGCCACCACGCGCGCGCCCCTGGGTCTTGGCCTTAACATTGTCGATGGTGTCAGAGCTCTCAACCACAAGGGTGGTGCTCTGGTTAGTGCCCTGCAAGTCATCCCGGCAAGGATCTTGCCGGGGTCTCGCAAGCCGCCTGGCAAGGGTCTTGCTGGGGGTCCAGCTTGTCCTTTGTTCCCTAGTTTGGCCGTGTCTCTTTGCCTTGTATCTGTCTTCGATCTCCCCCTTCAGGCCTCATCGTGGGTGTGGCTATGACTGCCCGTGCACAAGTATGGGCAGCTAAAGGGCCCAAACTCTAGTACACCGACGGGAGCCCCTGGGCCTGGGCCACACACGAGTGCGAAGCATCGTTAGGCCAGGCCCAAACAGTGCGCGGGCACGCGTGGTAAGGGGATAACTGCTATAATCTTCTCGTCCGCTGCGCTTCCCCATGATCCGTATTGAGTGCGCGGCGTGGGGGTCGTGCGTAGGACGGTTGCAGCACGCGTGTGCCTGCGCCAATGCCTTCACATCAAACAGTAAAGAGGCAGCCCCGTGCCTTCCCCATAAAAAGAGGAATTCGCAAGGGCGCTGCTCATTTACCCCTTTCGCCCATTCCAATCTAGGAAACCGCCATCTGCTTCTGCTTCCTCGAGCTCAATCCAGAGCCTCCTTTTCTGCCCATCGCTTCCGTGTCCTCACCACTTTCGGTCCCCCCACCCTCCATCGGCTGCCATGGCGCCCAAGAACAAAGGCAAGGGAGCGCTTAAGGCGAGCGAGGAGGTGCCGGAGGATGAGCTGGTGACGAGGCGTAGGGAGCACGTCATCTTCGCTCCTGGCGTGACGCGCGCCTGCTCAAGGACCGGTACCAGTTCATGTGGGGGAGGGAAACGACGCGGCATCCCGCCACCCGCGTCATCCCTGGACCCAACGGCGTGCCAGGTCCAGACAGATACCCCTTCTTTGTTGATTATCTTTACTGTGGGCTCTGCCCCCCCATTCTCGGATTTCTTCATTGACATCATGTATACCTTCGACTTCCATCTTTTGGATTTCACGCCGAACGCCGTGGCGTGTATGGCTACCTTTGCCCACCTTTGTGAGAATTTCGCCAGGGTGATCACCAACACGGCGCTCTTCAGGCACTATTTCCTCCACCGCATCCAGCCAGGAGGAGCGCTGTCTGGTTGTGTCACCTAGATCCCGAGGTCTTGTTGCAAGGAGACGTACCCGAACGGGACCCAGAAGGAGAAGTGGGACGAATGGCGGCACAGGTGGTGCTGGACTATGGAGAAAGAGCCGCATCCATTTTGCACTCCCCGGCAAGCGCAAGTGGTCCGTCGCGGCAACTGGGGCAGCCTCGACCCTCAGGACAAGATGCTCACAGTCTCCATCACCAGAATCCACCACCTCAAGACTGTCGCGCTCACCCTGGAAATGATCGGGGCCGATTTCCTTCGCCGTCGTATCGCCCCTCTGCATAACAAAGGGAGGTCGGCCTGGGAGTTCCGGAACGCGGCCGATATTATGAGGTTGCGCCCCGGCCTGAATCAAAACTTTACAGTGACGCAGCGCGCATTCCTCTGCTCCAAGCTATTCCAGCTCAAGGTCAACAAGCCCGGCAAGGCCAAAAAAGCCGGCAAGGCTGTGGAGGCCGACAAGGCTGAGAAGGTCGACATGTCATTCAAGTTGCCGGTGGTCGTGGTCCCCCTGTGCAACAACTCCGCCCGGTCCTCCATCATCGCTATGATGCTGGAGTTCAACGCTCACGGCCTTGACAAGAGCTGGGTCGAGACAGATGAGGTGCGGGTGCAAGAGTTGTTCGACAGCTTGTCGGAGCGGCCCATCCGTGAGGAAAAGCAGCTCGTCCGCGACACCACCGTCGAAGAGGTGGCATACGTCGCCAGCAGGGCGGAAGAGGCAGCCCTTGCTGCAGCGGCCGGAAGCGCTGGCTTCCAGGAAAGCGAGGCCGGGGCCAAAGAGGACTTTGCCGAGCAGGCGGAGTCCACCGGGGAGCACAGCGGCACCACCGCCGGGGGCCCTTTTGCCGAGGAGGCGACCGACGACACGGACTAAGAGGAGCTGCCCGAGGACCCCCGGTCCAGGGGAGGAAGCGCGTCCTCCGGCGGGTTGGCTCCAGTGAGCTAGTGTGGCGAGGCCCCTCGCTCGGAGAGGTCCCCGCCAAGAGGGCGACCGGCAAGACCGCACAGCAGCAAGAGGCCTAGGCGCAACCGGTGTGTCATACGAGGCGCACGGCCGTGGCGACAAAGGAAGCAGCGGCCGCCGCCTCTGCCACGGCCAAGCGGCCCAGGTCTCCGTCTCCACCCCTCCGCACGGACACCATACCAGAGGCCGGCTACGACCTCTCTTCCATGAGCCCGAACAGGAGGAGGCTAGAGGAAGACGACGAAGAAGGGGATGAGTAAGTGCCCCACCACCTTCTCCGTTTCTTGAATTCCTGTTTTGGCTATCTCGCTTGATTTGATCTTGTCTTGGCTTGACATTGCTGGGACACAGAGACACTGGCACAGAGGATGGCGAAGAGGGTCAAGACCTCGACGGGCGACGAGACCCCGGCAAGCCCCTCAAGCGCATCGGAGGTGATCACGATCAACCCGGGCCCCAGTCCACGACGCAGCCCCCGATTCAACCCCCAGCAAAAGTCCACTACCCACTTTACGCTAGAGAGCGCTGGGGTGTGTATCTTCACCGTTAATCTTGCCGGCTTTGTAGGGGAGGAGCGGCAACAGGAGGAGCCGCCAAGGGCCACCCCCAACATGTCTCCTCCATCAACCACCACACCACCCAGGCAAGGGTCCCCGGCACGGGCTTCTACTAGCGAGCCCACGCCGCCAAGGGAGAAATCCCCGCCAAGGGCCTCCCTCGACGAGCCCACGCATGCGGAGGGAGAGTCGGCAAGCGCAGGTGCTGGCGGCTCCATCCCAGCAATGAGTGTTGTCGGGGAGGGAAACACTCCTCCCCAACTCGTCGTAGGTAAGCCGCCCTGCTCCTAATCTTGATCAGTTTTCTAGTGCAATCTTTCTCTTTTTGCTTTGAGCTTCGATCTTGGTTTCATCTTTTTCTCCTCCTTGGTTTTCAGACCTCTCCTCGATGGGTCAGATGGATGTCGACGCCACCATCGAGGAGACCGCCAAGGATGCTGCCACCGAGGCCGACAAGATCGCTGTCGACGAGGCCGCCAAGGAGGCACATGAAGAGGCTGCCAAGTAGTCTGCCGGGGAGGCCAGCGAGTAGACCGACGACCGTACTGATGGCATCCCTGCCTCAGGAGCGCCTGTGTCAGGACCCCGATTCTAAGTCACATCGGTCTAGCATGCAACACCTCATACCACTTTGCGGCCTCACGCACAGTATTCCCACGGGTGTCGCCTTACCTGGCCCGGGACCGTTTGCGCCTTTTGGATCACGTATATGATAGTGTCGCTAGCATCCATATGGCAGAGGACCCAGGCCGACATGACTAGTCGTGAACCCAAAGTGGCACTAACTTACGGGGACAAGCATACATGAAACAACATCGAGCATGTCGGTCAGCAGCGTGTGAATCCGAGCTGTAGCAACTGGGTTAACAGGACTCCGGGAACCCGGGCTGTAGCAGGCTAGCAGGACTCCGGATGTCACCGCGTGACATTTCCCCGAAGGGACAGACACAGGAATGAAGTGTATCACATGCCGACCAGTCTAGGTGTTCCGAAGCAGTAGTGCTGGGCTAGCAGGACTCCGGTAAACCGGGCTGTAGCGGACTACCAAGGCTCAGTGGAAGCACCAGACTACATTTCCCCATAAGAGAGGCTACCAAGGATAAACAACTAGATTGTCGGATCCCACACATACCAAGCATTTCAGTCATACACACAATATGCTCAATATGTGCAAATACAACATGGCATCACAACAAGACTCTACGACTCAGAGTATTTATTCATTAGGCTCCGAGGAGCCAAGTATTACAAACATGGGTCTCATGACCCAACATACAGAGCATACAAGCAACAAGCACATGCGGAAGCTTAACTTGTCTGAGTACAGACAACTACAAATGAAGAAGGCTGAGAAGCCTGACTATCTACAAGACCCTCCCATGGGTACAAGATCGTAGCTGAAGTAACAAGCTAAACGTCGAAGTCCACGCGGAACTACTAGCGAGACTGAAGTCTCTCTGCAAAACATAAAGTAAGAAAACGTGAGTACACATGTACATAGCAAGACTTACATCAGAACTATCTACATATGCATCAGTATCAACAAAGGGGTGGTGGAGTTTAACTACAGCAAGCCAGCTTTGACTCGGTGGCTATCCTGAACTACGACTACAAGTAACTCTTTTGAGGTGGCGCACACGAGTCCACATATTCACCATACCAATACACCACTATGGATCCACTCCCATCTCCCTACGAGAACGCCATCCATAGCACTCACGCTTATCTTGCGCATTTTAGAGTATCCACTTCAAGTTATCTATGAACTGTACAGGCAACCCAGAAGTCCTTTACCGCGGACACGGCTATTCGAATAGATGATGTTAAACCTGCAGGGGTGTACTTCTTCACACACGCTCTCGCCACTTACCACCATGTACACGTCGTGTATCTCGGCAACCTTCAAGCAGAAGCCTGGCGAGGGAGTCGGCCATGACCTGACTAACCACACAAGTCTCTCGTCCAGGTTTATCGCCTATTCGGGTTCCATCCGCAAGGATATCCGGCCGGGGTGTCGCTCACGGCCCCAAACGATGTGTACAGGGTTACAAGCCCACCAAACGGGCGGCGCTTGGCATACCCGGCCACGGTGCCTAGTCTGTCCCAAGCCCACCTGTACCGGTTGCCACTTGGTAGACTACTAACACTACATACAAACACCAGAAACTAGTTGCAACTCCTGGACAGAGATCGAGTTGGTTAATAAGCCGAGAGGGGCCGAGTTACCGGAACCCAATGTGTGGTAGTAACTGTTCATGGATCACAAACACAGAACTCAGTTCCTGAGGATGGTTTCAATGAGACAACCCACCATGTACTCCTACATGGCCTCTCACCGCTACCTTTACCAAACCGTGTTCACACACTTAGCTCTCAATAGTAGGACATGTTCACCACATTCCAATTCATCCCCGATGAACCAGACCTGACTCAACTCTAAGCAGTAGCAGGCATGACAACAAGCATGAATGAGTAGGCACATCAGGGCTCAAACAACTCCTACTCATGCTAGTGGGTTTCATCTATTTACTGTGGCAATGACAGGTAATGCAGAGGAAAGGGGTTCAGCTACCGCAGCATGTAACAGTTGAAACGTTGTTGTCCTAATGCGGTAAAAGAGAGCATGAGCGAGAGAGTGGGATTCTATCGGAATGAACAAGGGGGTTTTGCTTGCCTGGCGATTCTGAAGATAGTATAGCTCTTCATCGGTGTCATCGATCTCAGCGTCGGTACCGCGTCTACCGAGGGGGAACACTTACCGGCAACAGAGAGGGGACACAATCAATGCAATGCAACAATATGATGCATGATCATGACATGGCAAAATGAATGTGTTTTGGCAAATGTAGCTTTGAACTGGGTGGTTTGAGTTCATTTGAATCAAAGATTCAACTGCAAGCCCAAAATATGAACTCATATAAGTGCATTATCTTGTTTCATATAAACAGCAAGGTTAGGTTGCTCTAACATGCATGAAACAAGTACAGATGGATAGATTGGATTTTTCTGATCAATTTTCCTATATAAAACTTTGTATTTGGAGTTACATATTAATTTCTATGATTTTTACATGTTTTGGGCATTTTCTGAATTATTTTAAATTCAGAAAATTATTAACTGCGTCAGCGTTGCGTCACTATGATGTCAGCAAGTCAACTGCAGCTGACCAGGTCAAACCTAACCAGTGGGGTCCACTAGTCAGTCACACAGTGCTGTCTGGGTGACCGATAGGTGGGGTCAGGTCAACAACCACGTCAGCAAGTCAACGCTGACCTGTGGGGTCGGTCAACAGGTGACGTGGCCAGGTCAAACTGACCTGTGGGCCCTGCGGGGTTAGTTTAATCTAAACAAAACTAAACCAGGGTTAATTAGGCAGTGGGGCCCGTCTGTAAGTGGCTCTAGGTTAATTAGCAGGTCATTAGTGGCTAATGATGGGCCACGTCGACATCGCTGGAGTTCGGCCGGCGGTGACCAAAACCGATGACAGAGACGCTGCGGGAAGGCGCTACAGGGGACGGTTTCGAGCGCAGTTTGCGGCTATGGGTTGCTGGCAGTGCGGCGCATCAGCTGGTGACCGCGTGGTATGCTGGGGGTGTGTGTAGCAGCTGCGGCGACGAGCCGGGCGGCCGCCGGAGTTCGGGTTCATGGTGACGGCAACTAGCAAAAGGGAAAGGAGGGGGTGAGCAAGGGGGAGGATTAGGAGCTCACAGCGAAACCAGCAGAGGCAACAGTGAGGTCGGGGAGGGTCTGGAGCTCGCGACTCCACGGCGAGGTTGCCGGCGGCCGGAGGTTGAAGATGAGGTCGGGGACGACGTTGCAGGGCGCTTTCGCTCGCGTGGCTTGGCGGAGACGGCGTAGAGGTCGACGGCGGAGCTTCTTGGCGCGTCGGGGAGGCATGTGGAGGCCGGTGGCCGTGATGGTGCTCGTCGGTGCGCCGCGATGCGCTCGGTGGCTGTGCGCGTGAACACTAGGCAGAGAGAGAGGAACCAAGGAGAGAGGGGAAGAGGCAGAGGGGTCCGTGGCAGCTCCACGACACAACTAGAGAGCTGGGGAGGCAGGCAGGCTGCTGTCGGCGTGGCGCACTCGCGCGGGGGCGTGCTCCGCTTCTCCTCTGCCTTCTGGCAAGGGGAGGGGGATGACTGGCAGCGGTGGTGGGCTGGGCCAGCTCCTGGGCTGCACAATGCTGGGCCTCTGGGCTGTAGGTAAGCGCCAGGTAACTCTCTCTCTCTCTCTTTTATTTCTGTTTTTCTATTTTCTGTAATTGTCTTTGGCTTTTTTAAAAATGCCAGTGCATTTCCAAAAATCATGCAACTAACTGTGGCCACTGTTTGGAATATTTCCAACAGTAAACATTTCAGTTTGTGATTATTTGGGCATTTAATATATTTTATTGGATTTAAATGCCCAAATGCAAATACTATATGATTTAATTCAGTGACCCCCAATTGACCTAGAAAAATGTGCAATATTTTTGGCAGAGGTTCAAGACCAATCCAAAGATGATGAACATTTTTGGGAAGGCATTTTGGGTTCATTGAAAATATTTTTATTTGAACCTAGTTGAATTCTTTCGGATGCTAGGGTTTGGTCAATCCCCATTTCAACTTAAATAGAATTTAAACATGATGCAACAAGATACAAAACACCAGGCAATACCAAAAGCTAGGGATGTGACAGCCTAGCGCTACATCGGTCCCGGAATCCTCAACTGCCGGGGAGACGGTGGTCGACGACCAGCCGTCCACCTCCGAAGCCCCCGCTGGGGGAGTCCTGGACTAAGGGGTCCTCGGGCATACAACCTGTTAGACATGGGCTGGACTGATGGGCTATGAAGATACGAAGACCGAAGACTTTCTCTTGTGTCTGGATGGGACTCTCCTTTGCGTGGAAGGCAAGCTTGGCAACCAAATATGAAGATTCCTTTCTTTGTAACCGACCTTATGTAACCCTAGGCCCCTCCGGTGTGTATATAAACCGGAGGGCTAGGTCCGTAGAGGCCAACAATCATAATCATAGTCATATAGGCTAGACTTTTAGGGTTTTAGCCATTACGATCTCGTGGTACATCAACTCTTGTAACACTCATATTCATCAAGATCAATCAAGCAGGAAGTAGGGTATTACCTCCATAGAGAGGGCCTGAACCTGGGTAAACATTGTGTCCCATGTCTCCTGTTACCATCACCTTAGACGCATAGTTCAGGACCGCCCTACCCGAGATCCGCCGGTTTTGACACCGACATTGGTGCTTTCATTGAGAGTTCCACTGTGCCGTCGTCGAAAGGTTTGATGGCCCCTTCAATCATCTACAACGATGCTGTCCAAGGGGAAGTCTTCCTCCCCAGACAGATCTTCGTATTCGGCGGCTTCGCACTACGGGCCTACTCGCTTGGCCATCTGGAGCAGATCGAAAGCCATGCCCCTGGCCATCATGTCAGATTCGGGAGCTTGAACTACGTTACGGATATCCGCGGAGACTTGATCTTCGACGGATTCGAGACCTCAGCAACCGCTCCCTACCACCACGATGAACATGACGTAAATCTGTCATCCGACCACACCCAGGAGATAGTGCCTGTAACTGCTCTGGCCCTAGATCCGTAGCAGATCGCGCCATCCGAGGACGGGAAGCTCAACCCCGCCGCGGAAACCATAGACTCAGTGGCGTTGGAGCTGCACACAGACCTAACTTTAGGTGATATCTGTGTCACAGGTTCTGAACCTTGTGCGTCTGTGCACGTCGAGCTTGATCGGTCATCGATTGTCGAATTCAGCTCCGCGGACATCTTCCGGCACTCGCCCTTGGGCGACGTGCTAAACTCATTAAAAAGTCTATCCTTAGCGGGGGACTCACAGCCAAATTATATCCGGTTCAAACTGGAGGCTGATGACGGAGAATTTCGTTTCCCACCCACCGCCCACTTCATAGCCACTGTCGAGGACTTAATCGACACACTCGATTACGGCTCCGAAGACATCGATGATATGGACGACGATGCCGGAGAAGAGGCCCAAAACCCGCCGTTTGCTGGACGTTGGACGGCCACTTCCTCGTATGACGTATACATGGTGGATTCACCAAAAGGGAATAGCGACGATGACAAGGAAGATCCAGTTGAGGATGACCCTCCTAAGATAGCACCAAAGCGCCGGCGTCAGTGGCGCCGCTCTAAATCACGCCGCAGCAAAGACATCAACACCGCCACAGGAGAAGATAACACTCCGGACGGTCCGGAAGATAATGAAGAGCCCGTTACGGCAACCTCCGAACAAGACAAACGGGAAGACGGGCAAGTTAGCCCTGATGAACAGGCCATAAACGAAGACTCAGAGGACAGCAATTATTTTCCGCTCTCTGAGGAGGAGGTGAGCCTCGGCAACGAGGATTTTATCGTGCCTGAGGAACCTCTCGAGCAGGAGCGCTTTAAGCGCCAGCGAATAGCCACTGCAAGGAGCCTGTAAAAGAAGCAGCAGCAGCTTCAAGCTGATCAAGATCTTCTAAACGATAGATGGACTAATGTTTTGGCAGCCGGGGAATATGGCCTTAAGCACCCAGCCAAAAGCTACCCGAAGCGTAAATTGCTACCTCAGTTCGATGATGAGGCACTGGAGCCCGTACCATCATCGCGTAAACGCAGAGATAAAATAGCTCGGGGACATACCTACGACCTGCGGCAGAAACTGGACAATAGAGCAGGACATATTAGATCGATCTACGGATCGCGAGGACGTGCCCCGACACGTGACGACGGCTACCTATTCAGACGTGACAAGTCTAGTCACGACCGGGCCGAAAACCGCAGACGGACTCCATCGGAGCTACATCGCGATGTGGCCCGATATAGAGGCGCCGCACATCCTCTTTGCTTCACTGACGAAGTAATGGATCATGAATTCCCGGAAGGGTTTAAACCCGTAAACATCGAATCATATGATGGGACAACAGACCCCGCGGTATGTGTCGAGGATTTCGTTCTCCATATTCATATGGCCCGTGGTGATGATCTCCACGCCAACAAATATCTCCCACTAAAACTCAAAGGACCAGCTCGGTACTGGTTGAACAGTCTGCCCGAAAACTTCATTGGCAGCTGGGAAGACTTGGAAGAAGCCTTCCTCGACAACTTCCAAGGAACATACGTCCGACCTCCGGATGCAGATGACTTAAGTCATATAGTCCAACAGCCCGGAGAGTCTACCAGGAAATTCTGGACTAGGTTCTTAACTAAAAAGACCCAGATCGTCGACTGTTCGGATGCCGAAGCCCTAGCGGCCTTTAAGTATAGCATCCGCGAGAATGGCTCGCCTGACATCTCGGGCAGGAAAAGCCGAAGTCCATGGCAGACCTAACGACACTTATGACCTGCTTTTGCGCGGGCGAAGATAGTTGGCTAGCCCGTCACAGTAATAATGCAATCGAACCTGGCACCTCTGAAGCCAGGGATAGCAACGGCAAGCCCCGACACAACAGACATAAGCGTCGAAACATTGGCAACCATACCAATGACACGGCGATCAACGGCGGATTCAGTGGCTCCAAGCCCAGTCAGCGGAAGAAGCCATACAATAAGAACAATTCGGGCACATCCAG
Organism: Triticum aestivum; assembly: GCF_018294505.1. NCBI lineage: Eukaryota > Viridiplantae > Streptophyta > Magnoliopsida > Poales > Poaceae > Triticum > Triticum aestivum. The sequence goes on along the minus strand of NC_057814.1, from coordinate 124,575,747 downwards.
CCTCGACCGCATACTCGATCGTCCGTCCAGATACATGGCACCCTAGAAAAACCAGCCAAGCACACCAACAGAGATTGTTGGGTTTTCAAACAGGCCGACAAGTTAAATGCTGAGAACAAGGAGAAGGGGTCGCAAAGCAAAGACGATGACGAGGAGCCTCGGCCACCGAACACAGGGGGGCATAAGAAGTTTCCCCCTCAGGTCAAAACGGTGAAATAGATATACGCTACCCACATCCCCAAGAGGGAACGCAAGCGCACACTCAGGGACGTCTATGCGATGGAGCCAGTCGCCCCAAAATTCAATCCATGGTCTTCCTGTCCAATCACCTTTGATCGTAGAGACCATCCGACCAATATCCGTCATGGCGGGTCATCCGCACTGGTCCTTGACCCAATAATCGATGGATTCCACCTCACGCGGGTCCTAATGGACGGAGGTAGCAGCCTGAACCTGCTTTATCAGGACACAGCGCGCAAAATGGGCATTAATCCCTCAAGGATCAAGCCCACCAAAACTACCTTTAAAGGAGTCATACCAGGTGTAGAGGCTCATTGTACGGGCTCAATCACACTAGAGGTTGTCTTCGGATCTCTGGACAACTTCCGAAGCAAAGAGTTGATCTTCGAGATCGTCCCCTTTCACAGCGGCTATCATGCACTACTGGGATGAACTGCATTTGCGCGCTTCAACACGGTGCCACACTACGCTTATCTTAAGCTCAAGATGCCTGGACCACGCGGTGTCATAACAGTCAATGGAAATACGGAACGCTCCCTCCATACAGAGGAGCACACCGCTGCCTTAGCAGTAGAAGTATAGAGCGGCCTCTTCAAGCAAAACCTTAATTCGGCAGCCGACCTCCTGGACACCGTCAAGAGAGTCCGGACTATTCTGCAGCAGGACAGCTCGGCTCGGCAAGAGCTCGACTAGCAATTCGGCCTCCGTCCCAGTCCCGACCAAGTGGCGACATTAGTACCGCGCGTACATAACTACGCATTCAAAATACCATGGGCATAGACGGAGGCATAACTAGTTTGTGATCCACAGTACGGCTCGACCGTCCCCGGACGCACTGTTTCCTTTTTTCTCTTTTTCAGGTTTCTTTTTCACAAGCCTTCCTTGATGGCCTGATCACAGGTCCTTTCGAAGGATAAATGCACCAAGACGGCAGTAAGCATGGACGTATAGGGGAATTTCTAGGTGATCTCTTTAACAATCACTCTACCTGTTTTCAGGACCCACACGCAGCTCTCCCTTGTTTGTGGCATGTTAAATAGCCTTTTGCTTAATGCACTATTTGTATGAATGCGCTTTGACGTATCACCAAATTATAATGGAAACAGATTGCGGCCCAAATTCTGCGGCTCTAGCTTACTACCCTTTATTCTTTTCCTTTTTGATAACTTTATCAAATAGCACCCGTACACTTTGGTACGTTTGAATTTGCCAGGGCCTTCATAGCACCCCGCAATACGGCAACAAAGTCTGAACACTTTTTATAGTATAGTTCGGCACCCCGGATTTAGCACTATATGCATTGGCTCTGAATCATGTCTTTCGTCAATAGTTGGGTTGCCCGGCTCCTGTGCTTACTACCTTACGTTCCGCTATATCAGCTAGGGTAGTAAAGGGAGAACTACTGCGATTGTGTCCTGGTTTATCCGGATGAGCACCTCAGTAGAGAAAGCCGAAAACTGACTGTCAAGATGCGGCGAGAGCCGGTCAGCTCTTCGGAGGTTTCAAATCGTTAGAGATTTTTTCCGCATTACGCGAGGGATCGGTACTTACCCGATCAGGTGTTTATAGCACCCTAGTCCGGATACTAGGGGTTGCGCCTGTATTTTTATTGTCAAACTCCTATGGCTAAGTGAGGGTGCTAAAGCCGTATAGTCCGATTGCCTGGTTCGTTGCGCTAAACACCTCCTTCAAGGACCAAACAATTGGATCAAGAGTGTTTAGGTTACATCCCGAACACCCCCGTACTACCTACGTGGGGGCAGAAGCCGACGACTGGCCAACTCTCAGATTTCACACAACACGGCCGCACAGGAGGTGAAATTTTCTAAAAAGCAAACATTATATTACATAACGACTTTGTTTCATCATACAAGGCAGAGACAACACGAATGCGTTCATTCGAAAATAATGTCTTTCGCACATTGCGTCACCACAATACGAGACCCCTCCAGGACATCTTCAAAATACCGCTCGGGTGTGCAGTGCTCCTTGCCCTCAGGCGGTCCCTCGGTCACAAGCTTGACGGCGTCCATCTTCGCCCACCACACCTTGACGCGGGCGAAGGCCATGCGCGCGCCCTCGATGCAGACCGACCGCTTGACGACATCCAGCCGAGGGCAGGCATTCACCAGCCACTTCATGAGCCCGAAGTAGCTGCTGGGTATAGCTTCAGCGGGCCACAGCCGGATTATTAAATCCTTCATGGCTAGTTCAGCCACCCTATGCAGCTCGACCAGCTGTTTTAGCTGATCGCTAAAGGGCACCGGATGTTCTGGCGCAATATATTGCGACCAAAACAGCTTCTCCGTTGAGCTCCCCTCTTCAGCTCGGAAGAATCCCGCAGCGTCAGAAACACTGCGCGGCAGATCCGCAAACGCCCCTGGAGAACTCCAAATCCGGGTTAGTAAGAGATACTTCTTCTCCACATACTTTCTTTTCATACTAAACCCCTTACCCGCCGCGATCTTCTTGGCCTCCTGGCTCTCCTGGAGGGCGCCCTGGGCTTCAACCCGGGCCTCTTCCGTGCTTTGGCGAGCCTTGGCGAGTTCGGTCTCTCGAGCCGAAACTTCGCGCTCCATGGATTCACATTTCTTCATGGCATCCTGGAGCTCTTGCTGGACCTCATCAAGCCTGGCCTCGTGCTTCTCACGGACGGTTTTTTCCTTGGCAGCTTTCTCCTCGGCCTCGGCCAGGGCCTGTTTAAGGACCTCGACCTCGGTCGCCGCTCCTACACATATCATGGCACTAAGGTCAATACGCATCATGTATTCTTTCCGAATATCCAGCAAGTCATTGCATACCTTGCTTGTCTTCTAGCTGCTTCCTCGCTTGGCCGAGCTCCTCCTCGGCCCGCTCCAGTCTCTGCTTTAGTCCGGAAACCTCCGCAGCATGAGAGGTTGCGGCCAGCAACGACGCCTGTTTATTCACATAAGACATCTTTTAGTTAGTTCCCTGTGAAAATAAATTGATCCTCTGTCCGGCTTTTCTTTCCGAACACCGGACAGTGTCTCAGGGGCTATTATCTATACTAGGACTTTATCTTTTGTGTCGCTTACCTCAAAGCCTGTCAGCAGGCTGGTGCAGGCTTCGGTCAGTCTGCTCTTGACGGACTGAACCCTCTCAACCACCGTACCCATAAGGATACGGTGTTCCTCCACAATGGAAGCACCTCGTAGCGCTTCCAGCAGATTATCCGGTGCCTCTGGTTGGACAGAGGTCACCGGCGGAATAGGCACAGCTCCTCCTTTCGGGGGAGGCTGCTCGCTTGACTCCGGAGTCATATAGGTCTCCGGGATGGTATCTGGCTGGGGGCCGAATTGGATATGGCCCCCATTGCCAGTTTCCATGGGGATCTGTTCCCCCATGTATCCGGCGGCCAAGGTTTCACCCTCTGGCGCCACGTTGACAGCCTCCTGAACCTCTCCCTGGCCTGGGAAGGTCCTTTGGGACAGCACCTCGTCGTCACCCTTGGCCTTGGGAGAGTGAGCGGTTGGCGGTAACTTGCTGGCCATCGCCTTCGAATCCAGCGAACCCCCTGACGAGGATCGCTGGGAGCTGTCATGGGTCAGTCTGCAATGGCATAATTTAACATATTAATACCATGAAGAGGAGAGGCCGGATACATGGACGTATATGGGTCTTTAATACTTACGATGCAGCCAAGGGATTGCTTCGGGGGGGTCGCTCTGGGCTGCTGTCGACGTCCCACATGGAGTTATCCGCGAGGGGGCCCTTCCCCCTCTTGGGCGCCTCCGCCTCCAGATTTGTGGAGGCCGCCCTCTTCTTCCTTCCCCCATCAGGGGGAGTTGCTTTCTTCCTCCTCCTTGTCGTCGTCTTCGGCGGCGGAGGAGCGAGTCTTGTCTTCGGACGACACGTCCGAAGCTCCCTTGCGTCGGGGGCCACTCCGGACCCCCTTGGCCTTCTTCTCCGGTGCATGATAGGGCGCCGGGACCAACATCTTCTCCAGGAGCGGGATGACTGGTTCCTCGGGCAGCGGAGCCGAACATCGAATCCGCTCCGCTTTCTCTGTCCATGCCTGAAAAAATAAAATAGTAAAGTTTAGATATCCTCCTTAAATAAGAAAGTAGAGGGTGCGCCTCGAGACGCGAAAGACTTACCGCACTGGCAGGATGGGCAAGATCGTGCCCGCGGTCCGAATCTATGGCCGGCGGCGTCTCATTGCCCTTGAAGAGCAACTTCCAGGCATCTTTGTGAGTAGTTCCGAAGAGCCTTTCCAAGGTTTGGTGCTTCTCCAGATCGAATTCCCATAAAGGGCAGGTTCGGCTTTGGCATGGGAGGATCCGGTGAACCAGCATCACCTGGATCACATCGACGAGCTTGATGTTTTTATCCACCATGCTTTGGATGCGTGTTTGCAGCGCTATCAGTTCGTCCGACGAAGACCAATTTGGGCCCTTCTCTATCCAGGAGGTGAGCCGCATTGGAGCTCCGGACTTGAACTCGGAAGCCACGGCTCAGGTGGCATCGCGGGGCTCTGTGATATAGAACCACAATTTCTGCAACTCCTTGACGGTCTCCACAAAAGTACCTTTGGGCCATGTGACATTGGGCAGCTTGCTCACCATGGCGCCCCCACACTCCGCGTGCTGGCCATCCACCACCTTCGGCTTCACGTTGAAGATATTGAGCCATAGTCCGAAGTGGGGTTGGATGTGGAGGAAGGCCTCACACATGACAATGAATGGCGAGATGTTGAGGAAAGAATTCGGGGCTAGATCATGGAAATCTAATCCGTAATAAAACATAAGTCCGCGGACGAAAGGGTGGAGAGGAAACCCTAACCCGCGGATGAAGTGGGGGATGAACACCCTTTCGTTGGGCTTCGGGGTGGGGACGATTTGCCCCTTCGCTGGAAGCCGGTGGGTGATTTCTTTCGCCAGGTACCCGGCCTCCCGAAGCTTGGTGATGTCCTTCTCCTTAACGGAGGAGGCCATCCATTTGCCTTGCCCTCCGGATCCGGACATGGTTGAGTGCTTCCTTGAGGTGGAAAGGATGAGGACTTGGGCGCTGGAGCTCGAGAATGGAAGGGCATGGAGAGAGAAGGCGTGGGTGAAGAAAGGGAATCCTTATCTCCTTGTAAAGGCAGTGAATATCAAGCGCCTCCCCACTCGCCTTAAAACTCGCCTGTTCCCAAGGGCTATGTAAACGGCATGGTTGGATTACTCACGCCCGTATTGATGAGAAATCTCGCAATAAGGGGACACGATCTCCGCTTTTACAAGACGTGCCAATGAAAACCGTGTCTCAAGACATGGAACGGAGGATGAAAACGGTTTGAAATAATGACCGAACAGACGTGATGTCACCTTACAAAAAGTTGTCAGCAGATTGGACTCGTGAAATATTATACTCTCTGCGGTTGTGTGTGATACTTACGTTGCAGATCCGGACACGTTCGTTGCGTCCGAAGACTGAGTTGGAGTATTCGGAGAAGGAACCCGCCTTGCAATGCCGAAGACAATCTGCGTGCCGGACACCTCGTCATTGAAGCCTGGTTCAGGGGCTACTGAGGGAGTCATGGACTAAGGGGTCCTCGGGTGTCTGACCTGTTAGACATGGGCCGGACTGATGGGCTGTGAAGATACGAAGACCGAAGACTTTCTCCCGTGTCCGGATGGGTCTCTCCTTGGCGTGGAAGGCAAGCTTGGCGACCAAATATGAAGATTCCTTTCTTTGTAACCGACCTTATGTAACCCTAGGCCCCTCCGATGTCTATATAAACCGGAGGGCTAGGTCCGTAGAGGCCAACAATCATAATCATAGTCATACAGGCTAGACTTCTAGGGTTTTAGCCATTAAGATCCCGTGGTAGATCAACTCTTGTAACACTCATATTCATCAAGATCAATCAAGCAGGAAGTAGGGTATTACCTCCATAGAGAGGGCCTGAACCTGGGTAAACATTGTGTCCCCTGTCTCCTGTTACCATCACCTTAGACGCACAGTTCGGGACCCCTACCCGAGATCCACCGGTTTTGACACCGACACCCGCCTCGAGCAAATACCCGAAGATCGGCGAGGACTTGTTTGTCAGCATCCCGGGGACGGCAAGCACCGGAGCGCCTGACGAGGGGGAGGTCTTTGACGAAGACGTCATCGCCGCCGCCGGGCTCCAGGTTCTTGACGAGCCAGGCGCCAGTAGCGGCAGTTCCAAAGAGGACTAGCTCCTCCAAGCACTGAGCAGTAACTTCCAGAAGCTTCAGGTGCTTCACCATGCTCACAAGGAGAAGCTTGACTCCAGGATGGCGGTCGTTGACGCAGTGGAGGCGGGCTTCCAAGAGTGCGTCGAGCAGATGCAGGCCTGGTTCACGGAGGCTCGGCAGGATTTAAAGACCAGCCAAGAGCAGCTGAGTCATCGCTGGAATGAGCTCCTCCTGAAGCAATCAGACATTGAGAAGGCCCAGGAGGAAGCCGCTGCACGAACCGCCAATGAGGACAGTGAGCTAAGGGAGCGCCGCGTCTCGCTCGACGCCCAAGAAGAAGACCTTGTCGCTCGTGAGGAGGCGCTTGCCGCCAAGATCCGCGGCAAGGATGAACAAATCGAGAAGCTTGTCGCGCAGCAGACCCAGGAACTGGAGCATAAATACCAAGATGCACTCGCCGCTCTGGTCCTGGATCACGCCGGCAAGCCGAAGGAGGCCGTCGATGCTACTGAAGCCGTAGAGGCCGCCAAGAACAAGCTGACCAGCAAGGTGAAGGAGCTAGAGGCAGAGCAGGAGAAGCATAGTAAGGAGGTGGCGACGCTCAAGAGCGACATGGACAAGACTGCCCACACCTTGGCAGACTTGCAGGTCACCATATGTGATAAGAACAAGCTGCTCTCTAAAGCCAATGACTCCATTGCTATCTGAAGCTGAAGCTCACCACCCTGGAGGAGACCCTTGCGGGCAGCAGGGCTCGCGAGAAGACCCTGGCCAAGAGCTTCCAGGATGAGAAGCTAGTGCTCGGGAGCGCTTCCGCCGAGCACAACAACTTCGTGAAGGGCATGAAGCTCTGGACCGAGTGCCTCGTCGACGTCTCGGAGAGACTCACCATGCAGCTGGCCACCATGGGCATGCCGAGCTACAGGTTCACTCATGACGACAGGATAACTGAGAGCGCTAGGGCGACCATGTTCTTTGAGGTCGTCCTCGATGCGTTGAAGCTACTCCACGACCGCCGAGCGACCCACCTGGCCAACAAGTCCCGGAAGCTTTGCCGGGGCGCCCTCCCCAAGGTGCTCACCAAGGTGGCGTACAGGAACCCTGGCGTCGACCTCAGCCAAGATAGCTTGCCGGCGAACGCGGACTGCAGAGCGCTTGAAGAGCTTGTCGTGCCCGTCATCAACCTGGTTGACCACGTCAAGAGGGTGGAAGGCCAGCGCCGGGACTAGGCGCTCCGCTTGTTCTTGCTTCTATTGATCCGTACCCAAAACAATTCCACTTAAGTTAGAACTGCGGCGACTTATTAATGTAATATAACTTGCTATGTTTCGAACTGAATGCATGCTATCTTCCTTGTTTGATCCCCCTTCGTATGGTACACACTCTATGCGTTACTAGGAAAGGCTTGCCGGTGCGCACCCTAGCCGCGAGCGCTTTGAGGACGGATCCTTAGCAGCCTGCTGGGGGTGCCGCTGCCGGCAAGGCACCTTGTCGTTTCTAGTGCAGCCACTTGGGCCGTTGAGCGGACTCGAAACGGAGCAAGGGCGCAACCAATCCCGATAAGGTTCCTTCGCGTGCAGGTTTTCCTTATACAAGAACCGAGACCATTCGAGGAAAATAACCTGATATTAAAAGAAATTTGCTCGAAGTCTCGCGACTTAGCTTTTTGCTGTTGTATTCTTCTTCGCAAGATGCCACCTCGAGCGTTGCCTATTGGCGTCCACACTCTATATCACCCCGGCAAACTTGTATGTGAGGGAACCTTCTGTTCTTTGTGAAAAAAGAAGAAGAGAAAATAGGAATATGGAGCCCTAGCAGCTCGTTAGTGCTTGCCAGCCCTATGCATCTCGAGAATGATACTGAGGGTTCTTCCCGCAGCGGCGCCCGGGGTCACCATTGTCGTGGCGCCACTCGTCGTGCACGACCTGGGAGGACCACCGTGCGGGTGCCGGTGGGGCGGTCTTGGAGGTTGCCGCGCCGCCCGTAGGCAGCACGGCCCTGCCCTTGGAGTGGCACGGGCGGACCGGCTCCAGACGAACCGATCGCCGTGATCCCCTTCTTCTTGGGAGCCATCGTGATCGAGGAAACGACGTGCTAACCGCTAGATCAGATTTGCATATCTCTCGACCCCCTGCTTGGCGCGCCAAAGATGTCGGCGGAAACGACACCTACGGGATCACATGGATCCCTTCTACGGTTTGGCAGGGAAGAGGGGTAGAGCAAAGAGCAGATCTAACGATCAACACAACTGATTTTTATCCAGGTTAGGGCCGCTGAGAAGCGTAAAACCCTAGTCCTGCTTGAGTGTGTATATTCTGTGTTCTTGAGCTTCGGCTCGCTTCTAGCATGCAAGCTAGGCCGAGAGATTCAAAAGTCTGAATCCTCCTCCAGTACGCCGTGGGCCTCCTTTTATATGTCCAAGGGGCTGCCACAGTGTCATACATGAGGTGTAAAGTAGCTACAGTGCCTATGTTTATCATCGGCGTCTTAGGACAAACGCATTAAATGTGTTGCTTACGTGCCCTTCCGCTTTATCGGGGACGGGAGTAGAACCCATCCCGTCCGTTGCCGCTCCGCTCCATCTTGACACGCGTCCATGCCGACGAGGCATGCAGTGCCAAGTTGGTTGGCCAGCTGCTGCGCTGGAGAGGTGGCAGGGTCTTCGTGAAGATCTACATGCCACCACGCAGGTGCTTGCCAGGCTGGCAGGTCGGCCACTGCGCTGGAGCGGTGACGGGGTGGCAGAGCCTTGCCGCGGTCTTGGCGATGTCCCCGGCAAGGATCTTGCCGGGGCCTCGCAGACGTCTCCGGCAAGGATCTTGCTAGGTACCTCATCTTCTGGCCTTCACAAATATCTGCACGCCACCATGCGCGCGCCCCGTGGTCTTGTCCTTAATGTTGTTGATGGTGTCAGAGCTCTCAACCACAAGGGTGGTGCTCTGGTTAGTGCCCTGCAAGTCATCCCGGCAAGGATCTGGCCGGGGTCTCGCAAGCCGTCCCGGCAAGGGTCTTGCTAGGGGTCCAGCTCGTCCTTTGTTCCCTGGTTTGGCCGTGTCTCTTCGCCTTGTATCTATCTTCGATTGCCCAACTTCAGGCCTCGTCGCGGGTGTGGCTACGACTGCCTGTGCACAAGTATGGGGTGCTAAAGGGCCCAAACTTTAGTACACCGACACTATGAGACACTTTGGTCTTATGGCTAACCTTCGCGGCTACATTTCTGGAGGAAAGGAATGGGTTCTTGATAGTGGATGCACCAATCACATGACCAGATACAAGGATATGTTTCGTGAGCTTGCTGAAAATGACGGCCCTCGAAAGTATGTCACTTTTGGTGATAACTCAAATGGTAAGGTGGTTGGCCTTGGTAAGGTGGCCATCTCACATGACAGCTCCATCCAAAATGTTATGCTCGTTGAATCTCTTGGATACAATTTACTTTCCGTATCTAGACTAGCCGATTTCAGTTTCAATGTCCTATTTATTGAAGTAGATTGCCAAGTGTATCAAAGAGATAATCATAATATGGTCTTTACCGGTATACGTAGAGGTGATCTATACATTGTTGATTTCACTAAAAAGTCTCAACCTAGAACTTGCTTAATTGCTAAATCATCTAAAGGTTGGTTGTGGGATAGAAGGTTAGGTCACGTGGGCATGCGAAATCTTGATAAGCTTATTAAAGGTGATCATATCCTTGGAGTTAAAGATGTTATATTTGACAAGGATAGACTTTGCAGTGCTTGTTTGGCAGGAAAACAGGTTGGAGGAAGCCATCCCATGAAAAAACACCATGACCATGAGAAGACCGCTCGAGCTACTTCATATGTTTCTTTTTGGTCCCAACGCCTACAAAAGTCTCGGTGGTAACTCGTTCGGTTTAGTCATTGTCGATGACTTTTCAAGATTTACATGGGTGCTCTTTCTTGATGATAAATGATAACCCACAAGTATAGGGGATCGTTTGTAGCCTTTTTCGATAAATAGAGTGTCGAACCCAATGAGGAGCTAAAGGTAGAACAAATATTCCCTCAAGTTCTATCGACCACCGATACAACTCTACGCACGCTTGCCGTTCGCTTTACCTAGAACAAGTATGAAACTAGAAGTACTTTGTAGGTGTGATAGGATAGGTTTGCAAGATAATAAAGAGCACGTAAATAAGATCTAGGGGCTGTTTAGATAAAGACACAACTAAGTTAGTTTTAGTAGAGAGCTTTTGTCAACAAGAAAGTCATTTGTCCCTAGGCAATCGATAACAAGTACCGGTAATCATTCTTGTAATTTTATATGAGGGAGAGGCATGAGCTAACATACTTTCTCTACTTGGATCATATGCACTTATGATTGGAACTCTAGCAAGCATCTGCAACAACTAAAGATCATTAAGGTCATGAAACCCAACCATAGCATTAAGTATCAAGTCCTCTTTACTCCCATACACAACAACCCACCTACTCGGGTTTAAGCTTCTGTCACTCTCGCAACCCACCATAGGCAAATCATGAACATATTGCAACACCCTACAGCGAGGGCCCCTCACGTTTGCGTGAGAACGGAGGGCACCGTAGGACAGCACCATAAATAAAATATACAATCATACCAACAAAGATCACGATTAACCAACAGGACAAAACGGATCTACTCAAACATCATAGGATAACCATAGATCATTGGGAAATAATATATGGAGTTGAGCACCATGTTTAAGTATATACTAGTACAAATGCCCGTGCGTTGCAACGGGCGAAAAATATCTTAAAACCTACTCCGTGTGATAGTATACGCCATTCATAAAACCTGCTCCGTGTGATAGTACGCTCCGTTCGTAAAACATGCTCCGTGTGTGATAGTGTGCGCCATTCATAAAACCTGCTCCATGTGATAGTGCGCACATTTTTTATATACAGTTCTGATAAACATCAGTAATAAGTTTATGTTGTTTTCACTTTTCGAAGTATGAAGTGTGGACGTAAAGAAGCCACTCTAACATCCTTCATCTGATAAAAGAGCAGTGGTGCATGGAATAGTCTAGTAGTCGGTTTTATATTTTATAGCAAAAGCGCCCGTGCGTTGCAATGGGGTAATAAAACTTTGACATTTAAATCAAGCCACCGAGAACATAATACTTATAATGAGTATATATATAATGTATTTGTTCAAATAAAATGAAACTGGTGGCTGGTTGCACTTAAGAAATAGACGTGCTAATATAACGCATTGTGTAATGAACTACACACAAGCTTAGAGGCCACGATTTATTCTAAAAGCCTTAGTTAATTTAGCAATTGAAACATCCATTATCCTACGTGTAAATACAAACCGTGACTCTGTTTTTGTTTGAATTTTAGATATATCAATGTATGCAAGCACAACAATAAATTAGGAATTGTTCTTCTCAAATTAGTATGGCATGTGACTACTCCGGCAGAATAGATAAGCATTTTAAATGATTACCAATCTAAGTGAGTTGCTTAGGCATTCAATCTATGATCTGCCTTAAACTACAGTACAAATAGCCTCTCCACATATCCTGAAACAAAACATCATCAGTGAACTTTAGAACCATGATAAATTCATATTATAAATTATTATTGTTGACGCTACTACTCATATCCAAATAATACATCAATCAACTTTACCCTAAAAAGTGATGTTTGAACAAAATAGAAAGGAAAATCAAGTATGGGTGTTTCTTATCATGCATATCATATTATAAGAAATTAACTTGTATTACTGGGAGAAGTAGTGGCTTACTCAATTAAATGTTTGCCACTACTCTTCATCAGTAATCATTAATCAAATAGTATAGCATGCAAACCCGACATAAAAAAAAAATCAAAACCTCAAGCAAATCTGCTTCACTCTCTCAGTCTTGTACAGACTTCTGACTAATAGAATAGAACAAACTTGAACAAGAAAGGAGAATGTAATTACTTAATTTGATGTAGCAGCTTCTATAGAGAAGATGATATATGGGAAAATAGGAAGAACTTCGAGAAACAAATTCAAGATGCAGGTAACAACAGAAAAGAATTCATAACCTCAAAAAAGTCCTTGTTACTCTCTCAGCCCTTACTCCGTAAGGAGTTCCGACAAACATAATAGAACAAAGGGACAAACGCCCGTTTCTGGAAGTATTGTTTTTCCCTCCCATTTTCTTATCTCCTGTTCTCCACTAATAATTAAGTTGCACTTCTTGTAATGCCGAATTGCATAATCTGGATTGTGGAAGGAAAATGCACTCCAACATGAAGTGATGTTCGACACACAGCCTGGCAACAAATAAAGAACATTTTTTGAAACCCAAACAAATAAAGATTAGTTTGGTGAGAACTAAGGTCAAATTCTGCTTGACTCTGTAATATTATTCTTGATACACAATTAATCTTTTACTGTAATGTGTAACACCACAACAGTTAAGATATCACTTACACAGCAGCAGAACCATTCACAGTGATAGAAGAAGACCTTCAATATTACATATATGAGCAACATGATCATGTCACAACCATGCAGAAGAAACCTATAGCATGAGAAACTTCATGTTGCAGATATTCCCTCCACTTTGTTGGTTTGCAAAGATTCATCTATATTTTAACAGATTACAGATTCAAACTAACACTTGCTGAATAAAAAATCATTTTCGTAAGATCTAGAAATCCAAGACTTACAGAAAGAGAAGTAACATAATTCAATTTATAGGTGAAGAAAGTTAGCTGGAACAATCACATTGCATCGGATGATTATACCGTGACCAATATTTGTGGTATAAGATAAATATTATTTGCAATCTGAATACAAATATTATGTTATTACTCAAGTTTGCTCGATGATTTTTTATTTTTGAGCTTCTAGTGCAGATTGGAAAGTATCGATGAACTAAGTAGATTGTACACTATACATATGAAAATCACAAAAATGACACTTCCATATGATAGGAGAAAGTACATTATAGTATTGTCTATAGTGTAGCTCTAAAACCAAGTATTGAACGTCAAAGGGAAGACCACACATATTACCAACAAACTTAGAAAATGTGGATATCATGGTTACCGTTGCAGAAAAAGAAATCATATGAAATCATCGATATGTATCCCTCCCGAAACACATCACAGGAACCATGTAAACAGAACATGTATAACATAAATACTCCGTACAACTATCTTATTTTTTGCACAGATTTGTCAAAATCTTGAGCTAGCAAGAAAAGATTATATACACTATATAATAAAGATGATTCTGAAAAATCTAAAAGTCGATAAAACAGAAAATTCAAATGTATTAGGGAATATCAGTAGTCAGTCATCATACCTTTGTTTGACCCCGAAAGACATTACAAATACGATGCAAGTAATCTGAGATTCAGCGTTTAGTTTATTCAGAAGAAACAAACATTACTTCATCCAAATCCTCTCCATTTGAAACATAAAAAAATCCATTGCCTAGCATGGGATGGCATGAAAAATATCTGCAACGCCTCCTCTTAACATCAAACTGAACTTGATGCACAGTAGTTGATTGGTAGAGGTAGAGATGCAAACTACGCTTCAGTTGTAGGGAACTTACTGCACGTTGCCACTGAAGGAGGTGCAAACCACCTTAGTTGGTTCTGTTTAGATCCCTACAACGGACAGTGTGGTGATCTGTAGTAGACCATAAAAATGAAATTTTTCTTGATTTTACATTGCAGATCAAGCCAGGGTAGTGGGGCATCTACGATTGCTTGTTTGGCTTTCCGCAAAGAAGCTCCCATCTATATTGATCAATCACCCAGCCAACTTCTGGCGGCGACCACTATTTCATCGCTTCCCTCGGCATGCTCATTCTCAGTTTGCACAGCATCTCCTTCAGCCCGGTCAAGCTGCAAAATTTTGCAACATCTCCTTTGACCAAACGACATTGGACATGCCAGACTTTGCCCGTGCCTTAACTCTAATGTAATATGAAGCTTCGTAAAAGGTAAGCAAACACGTATGACCACTGCTACTCTAAGTAGGCTTATGCAAAGAAATAAAGACCAGAGCAGTAACTATCCATCAGATTTATACCAAAGTGAATCCCTACTACCCCCTAACTGAAAAAAGTAATGATATTGGCATCTATATTACTGAAAGTACAGTACACATAAGCTATATATACTTTCAGTTTTGCTACTCTATGTTCAGGAAGTAACCATGGGTTCAGGAGATAAACTCATATGTTCAGAATACATCCAACTGCGAAAGGCTGGTTACACTTCAAATATATGTTGAAAAGCACACGTATCCAACATAAGATGTTTGTAGTACATGCTGAGATATCTATTCATGTGTATGCCAATGCAAAGCTAATAGATGAGTAAGCAATTGGATTTCATTAGTACCACTATAACTGAAGAATAACCAAGCAGATTTCAGTATGCAATTGGATTTCATTGGTACTATATGAGTAAGGCTATACCGAGGAATAACCAATTCAAACAGTGATAAGCAAGCAAATCTTTTTAGAAGGACAAAATGATCTTTCAAGCATCCAGTTCAGAAGATTCAGAACACACGCATTCAGTTCACAGCTTCAGAGTGATTTCGGCTAGCTAGAGAGGAAACTAACGGAACGAAAAGGCAAAGCCACGGCTGCTGCAGAGCACGGGCACGAGCGAGCAGCGGCAGCAGCAGGGACGCGCATGAGTGCGCGAGCAGCAACAGTCGCCGCGCACGGGCACGAGCGAGCAGCGACAGCAGCAGGGACGCGCACGAGTGCGCGAGCAGCAACAGTTGTCGCGCACGGGCTCGCCGACGAGACAGGTGACAGAAAAATAAATCAAACAGGGGTCAAACATACCTCTGGTGTAGCCGCCGCAGGCGACATTGGAGTGCTCGACGGATGTTCTTGTACCTCCAGCGAACTCGATGCTTCTTCCTCCGGCGAACTCGGCGAAGACATTGGATGTTTCGTCCAAATCCAAAAGGGTCCGTCTATGTCACATCTAAGTTTTTTTTGTCCTATTTGTTTGTCCTGTTTGTTTGATTTTAATTTGTCAAAGCCCAAAACTAAAAATTACCTCGTCGTGCATCCGCCTTGGTCACCAGCCTATACGCAAATCTGGTCACTAGCTCCCCTCGTAAAAAAATTCTAGTTGATAGCTACCCGTACAAGGAACCTGATCGCTAGCTTTTTCTGGAAAACAAAATGATCGCTAGTGCTAAATCGACTTGTTAGCTTTTGCCTCTGATCATTATACATTTACAAGGACATCTCCCATAGCTAGCTTCTAGGCAACCAATGATTTATTTTATTTTTTGCCTTTAGGTTTTTACGTTTTTCACTATTATATTTTATAATTAATTTTCAGTAAAGAACAAAATTTCATCAACACATATTTCAAAAACATGTTCACGAATTTACATAAGTTTTTTCAAATTATAAAAAATGTTAACGAATACCAAAAATGTTCTAATATATGGTGAACAATGCTTTAATATATGAAGATCATTTTCTGAATACACACTAATTTTTTTCCAATACACATTGAACATTGTTTTTGATATACATGAACTTTTTAATATACGATGAACTAAAAGTGAACTTTTTATATACATTGAACTAAGAGCGAACAGGAAAAAGCAAAATAGAGAAAATAGATAAATAACAAGACAAAAGACACATTTTGATTTGCTTTAAAAAATTGATCAACATGAACAATTTTAGAAAAATGAACTAATTTACAAATTTTGAAACATGTATTGGAACTTGTGAATTTATGAACAAACAAAAAATTATCAGAATATGAAAAACAATGAGATCAACTTTTGAAAAATAGAAAAATAAAAAGGAGATGAAAAACAATGAAGAAACATGATAAATAAAAAAGCAGAAAGAACATGAAGAAAATGAAACAAAACAAAAAAGGTATCCTAACTACTTGGGCCGACTCATCTGCAGTTTGTTCGCTCACTAGGGTGGACTTGAAACAAGGAAAAAAAATATTGGACCCCCAATGGCAAGTCGAGGGTGGACTCTCAATTGGGAACAAAAAAGGTTGGGCCCCAGTTGCGAGTCGAGTTTGGACATGCAACTGGGGACAAAAAATGGTTGGACCCTAATTGTGAGTCAAGGGTGGACTCGCAGCTGGGACTAGAAAGGGCCGCACCCCAGTTGCGAGTCGACGGTGGACTTGCAACTAGGGTAAAAGGTTGGCCCCAGTTACGAATCGAGGGTGGACTCGCAATTAGGACTAAAAATGCCGGGCACCAGTTGCGAGTCGAGGGTGAACTTGCAACTCGGAAAAAAGGTTCAGCTGTAGTTGCGAGTCGAGGGTGGACTTGCAACTCGGACAAAAAATGTTGGGCCCCAGTTGCGAGTCGAGGACGAACTTGCAACTCAGACAAAAAAGGTTGGACCCTAGTTGCGAGTCGAGCGTGGACTTGCAACTCAGACAAAAAAGGTTGGGCCCCAGTTGCGAGTCCAGGACGAACTTGCAACTTGGACAAAAAAGGTTGGACCCTAGTTGCGAGTCGAGAGTGGACTTGCAACTCGGACAAAAATGTTGGGCCCCAATTGCGAGTCAAGGACGCACTTGCAACTCGGACAAAAAAGGTTGTTCCCTAGTTATGAGTCGAGGGTGGACTTGCAACTCGGACAAAAATGTTGGGCCCCAGTTGCGAGTCGATGGTGGACTTGCAACTTGGGAAAAAAAGTCTAGCCCCATTTTGCGTCGAGAGTGGACTTGCAACTAGGACAAAAATGGTTTGGCCACAGTTGGACTTTCAACCGGAAAGAAAAGGCCGGACCCAGTTGTGTGTCGAGGGTGGACTTGCAATTAGGACAAAAAAAATATTGAGACCTAGTTGCGAGTTAAGAGTGCAATTGCAACCAGAAAAAAAGGTCAGGCCCAGCTGCGACTCAAGGGTGGATTGCAACTAGGACAAAAAAGGTCCAGGTCCGAGTTACAAGTCAAGGGGGATGTTGCAACTGGGACAAAAAGGTTCGGTCCCTAACTGTGAGTCGAGGTGGGACTTGCAAATAGAAATAAAGTCAGGCCCCATTGCGAGTTGACGATGGACTTGCAACTAAGACAAAAAAGTCCGGGTTCCAGAGCCGAGAGCGGACTTGCAATTGGGAGGAAAAAATGTCGGACCCGAGTTGCGAGTCGAGGACGGACTTGCAACTGGGACAAAAAAAGACTGGGACCCAGTTGCGAGTCGATGGTGGACTTGCAACTAGGACAAAAAAAATGCCAGGTCCCAGTTGTGAGCCAAGGACGGACTTGCAGATGGGACAAAAAAGAATGGATCCCAGTTGCGAGTCGAGGGTGGACTTGCAACTAGGACAAAAAAAGGTCAGACCCCAATTATAAGTTGAGGGCCAACAAAAGCGGAGTCGAATAGGCCTAGGCCAACAACAGGATACACAATAAACAAACAACGACAAGGGAGGCAGAAGGTAGAGCTTGCAGGAAATGACGAAAAATAAATCAAATGGTGAATTTGAAAAGTACTTATAAAATTTTGAAAATCATGGATTTAAAAGACTACAAAAGAGAAAAAACAGAAGTTTAAAAAGATAGGACCTCTATTGCATGTCAGTGTGTGGTTGGACTTGCACCTAGAACAAAAAATGGATTGGGCCTCAGTTAGGGACAAGTAGACAAAACATAACAAGGAGACACGGGAATACATCATCCAACGCCGAGAGATCAAAAGTTTACGCGAAAATTACAACAAGATGCAAACTTGCAACATAATATAAAAATATGTTGGGCCGAGTTGCATCTCGGTGGTTTACTTGCAACTGCGACAATAAAAAAAAAGAGACGAGCTCCAGTTTGCATGTCGGTGGTCGGCTTGTAACTAGAATAAAAAAATAAATAAAGCGAACCCAGTTAGGAGTACACTTGTAGGACCAAAACGGTTTGGATTCAGATACATGTCGATGATCGACTTGCAACTGGAACAAGAATAATAAAAAGACACAAGGTTCTTACATATTAGGGTTAGACATGAGAACAAAAATAAAAAGAAGAAATTGGCCGTTGCCCGTCATTGTACTGTTTAGAAACTTGGCCGGGTCGCCTCTACTCCTTAGACAAAGAGCAATGGGATAGAGAGAGCGAAGAAACAGAGCCGACGAGCTAGCGGTCAGCTCGTCTCTCCAACTTATACAGACAACACTTTTCTTGAACTACAACACAGAAAAAAAGACCACGAAAAACAGCCCAAAAAATAAAGACGCATGGTTTGATGGGCTGTAAAATGAACATGATTTACAAAATTCTGTGGGACAAATGAACATGAATATAAATGATTTTGATACATGATTTACAATTCTGTGGACACGTGCATAGATGAATACAAATCAAAACAACCAAAAATATGCACGAACAATCATACGGTATATACACGCACAAAGGAGATGCCTGCACACGTCATCTAATATATACACATATCATAGTATCACAAGTGGGAGAAAAAAGAAATGAAAAAAAGACAAAAAATACCTCACAAACTGCAACAGCTGCAGTGTATCGAGACAATACAACAATAGACAAAAGAAGGAAAAAAACAGAAAGGAAAGGCAGCCCACGCTAGCACACATGGGCTAGCCCACGCTGGCACGCTGGCACACTGCATGCGGGGCTGCGCGAGCGCACGCTACAAATCGCCAGATCGTACAATCAAACACGAACAAATCGTCAGATCATCAGTGCACGAATTTTAAAGACAAAACAAATCCAACGATGAGGGACTTAGATGTGAGATAGTTATTTCACATCTAGATATGAAATAGCAAATCTGAATCCAAAATTGATCTGATGGAGATTCCCCCCGACTACCCTTCCTTGTTATAGCACAAAACAACAATCCGGGTTGGGCACTCCATTGAATTGTGTTCGACAAGGACACGGTCTGCAATCGATCCAAATTAAGCACGGTCTCGCGCGCGAGCACAGCGCGACGCTCGTCCAGCGTCGGCCCAACTGGCGGCATGGCTTGACATGGAACGAGGAGTACTTGGTGGCCACGCACACGGGGCAGGTCGCAACGGCAGGTTCGCACGCACTGCACAAGGACATGTGCCGGCACCGGAGCAGCAGAACGCAGGCGTCCGATGGCGACGACGCAGGGGGTTGCAGCGCTGAGGCCGACGGCGACGACATTGTTGCTCTTGGCGACGCCAAGCGATGCCTGGACCACTGCCGGAGCCTCTCCTCCAGTTCGACGTTGTGGCAGCGCCCGCGCTCAGCCTGAAGCCGCCCTGCCGCAGCGCGCTCCACATCAGCCAACACCGCCCTCGCGTGCCGCCGGCGCGCCGCGACGCCTCGCCCCAAGAGAGCACGCCGCCCGCCTTATCATCCTCCGCCGCGACTCCTCGGTCCGCCGCGCCCTCCAACACCCACCGCGATGCCTCAGTCTCCGCGCTCTACAACGCCCGCCGAGATGCCTCGCCCCATTCCCAGGTTCGGGCGGCGCGGATGCCCTCCGCGACGCATCCCCCTGCCTTGGCTTCTGCGGTGTCGACGCCGGCGGCAAGCGGCGGAGCGTGGCCGGCGGTGGCAATGGATAAGTGTTGGAGGTGGCCGGTGGTGGCAGGGTTTTTTTTTGCAAAAAAAGAAACATTATCCATACTTTAAGTAGGACTGTGGGTCAATTTATCAGAAATGGGAGGACTTTTTTGCAAAAAGCCCGATGACGGATGACCAGAAGCAACCCCTGGTTTATTATTAGGGAAAGATTACAGTGGGGAGAAGAGGTGTTACACCGCTGCATAGAGGGGGGGGGGAGTTGGTGTTGACGGTAGCAAGATTGTTGATGTAGATCGCCGTCAGATCCTTGCCCCGGCGGCACTCCGGCGCCACCGGAAGCGAGGGGGAGAGAGCCCCCCTCCTTCTTCTTCTTCCTTGGCCTCCCCCTAGATGGGATGAGAGTTCCCCCTCTGGTCCATGGTCTCCATGGCGGCGGAGGGGCGGGAGCCCCTCCGAGATTGGATCTCCCTCTCTGTTCTCTTCTGTTTCGCATTCCCAGATCTGGCCAAAAACCGTTTCTTATATTCCGGGAGATCCGTAAATCCGATTGCGCTGAGATTTTAACACGATTTTTTTCCGGATATATATAAGCTTCCTTGCGCCCGAAGTAGAGCTCCAACCGACGTTCGAGGAGGGCACAACCACCACCACGCGCCAGGGGCCTCTGGCGCGCCCTGGTGTCTTGTGGGCTATGTGGGCCTTCGTTTGCGGTGATTCCAACTCCCAAAAATCACATATATTCCAAAATAATTCTCCATGAAATTTTATTGCATTTGGACTTCGTTTGATATGGATTTTCTACGATACAAAAAACATGCAAAAAATAGGAACTGGCACTGGGCACTGGATCAATAAGTTAGTCCAATAAATCATATAAAAAGTTGCGAAAAATATGTGAAAGTTGTATAATATTGGCATGAAACAATAAAAAAGTTATAGATACGATGGAGACGTATCAACATCCCCAAGCTTAATTCCTGCTCGTCCTCGAGCAGGTAAATGATAAAAAAGATATTTTTTGATGTGGAATGCTACCTAGCATAAACTTGATCATATATCTAATCATGGCATGAATATTAAGACATAAGTGATTCAAAGCAATAGTCTATAATTTGACATAAAGATATCAATACTCACGCATCCCAACAAACAATCATATCATTCAAAATTTCAACGCTAAAGAAAGTTATCCCTACAAAATCTTATAGCCTTGTCATGCTCTGTCTTCTTAACACAAACTATTTATCATGCACAACCCCGATGACAAGCCGAGCAATTGGTTCATACTTTTTAACGCGCTTCAGCTTTTTCAACCCTCACGCAATACATGAGTGCAAGCCATAGATATAACACTACGGGTGGAATAGAGTATGATGATAGGGGTAAATATATAGAAGACAAAAAAGTAAGAAAGTCTCACACCAATGCGGCTAACCAACATGCTATGGAGATGCCCATCAATTGATATCAATGTGAGTAGGGATTGCCATGCAATGAATGCACTAAGAGCTATAAGTGTATGAAAGCTCAATATGAAAACTAAGTGGGTGTGCATCTAATCCTATAATGAAAAATTCCCACTAATAAATGAAAGTGACAACATAGGAGACACTCCATATGGAAAACATGGTGCTACTTTGAAGCACAAGTGTGGTAAAGGATACTAACAATGCCCCATCTCTCTTTGTTTCTTTTTTTTCTTTCTTTCTTTTCTTTCTTTTCTTTCTTTTCTTTCTTTTTTTCCTTTTTTCCTTTTTCTTTTTCTCTCATTGTCCGGAGTCTCATCCCAACTTGTGAGGGAATCATAGTATCCATTATCCTTTCCTCACTGGGGAATTGCTCTAAAAATGAATAATGATGATCATCACACTTCTATTTACTTATAACTCAAAAGAAATAAAAATTACAACTCGACACCTAGGACAAAATATGACTACATGAGTGCCTCTGGCAATGTACTAGGATGTGCAATGATCTAGCGTAACATGTATGAAAAAAGGATGAACGGTGGCTGAGCCACAACTACTATGTCGGCTATATGATCATGCAGAGCAATATGGCAATGAATGCTCAAGTCATCAAAATGGAAGCGGTGGAAGTTGCATGGCAATATATCTCAGAATGGCCATGGAAAAGCTATAATAGGTAGGTATGGTGGCTGTTTTGAGGAAGATATAATAAGGCTTATGTGTGATAGAGCGTATCATATCACGGGGTTTGGATGCACCCGTGAAGTTTGCACCGACTCTCGATGTGAGAAAGGGAAATGCACGGTACTGTAGAGGCTAGCAAATTGCGGAAAGGTAAGAGTGTGCATAATCCATGGACTCACATTAGTCATAAAGAACTCATATACTTATTGCAAAAGTTTATTAGCCCTCGAAGCAAAGTACTACTACGCATGCCCCTAGGGGGATAGATTGGTAGGAAAAGACCATCGCTCGTCCTCGACCGCCACTCATAAGGAGGACAATCAATAATAAATCATGCTCTAACTTCATAGCATAACGAGAGACTATATGTGCATGCTTTGGGAATCACAAACCTTAACACCAATATTCTTACTAACCGCAACCGTTTACAGTACCTCCCACATATTCCATCTCTATATCGCAAAACTATTCTAGGAATCAAACCTATCATATTCAGTGATCCATAAGTTTTATGTAGGATTTCATGACTAACCATGCAATTGACCAATTCCTTTTGACTCTCTAAATAGATATAAGTAAAGCATGAGAGTTTAATTCTTTATACAAAAGACCATGCTCTAATAAATATAAGTGAAGCAAAAGAGCATTCTTCAAACAACGGTTTTCTATGTGAAGAGAAACAGGCAATCCAAACTTCAAATGATATAAGTGAATCACATGAAGCATTCTATAAAGCCATACTCAAAAGATATAAGTGAAGTGCAATGAGCATTCTATAAATCAACTAATGACTATCTCATACCAGCATGGTGCATGAAAGAAAAGTGAAAACTAAATGCAAAAGACGCTCCAAGATTTGCACATATCACATGAATGAAACGAATCCGAAAACATACCGATACTTGTTGAAGAAAGATAGGATGCCTTCAGGGGTATCCCCAAGCTTAGACGCTTGAGTCTCCTTGAATATTTACTTGGGGTGCCTTGGGCATACCTAAGCTTGAGCTCTTGCCTCTCGTCCTTCTCCTCACATCGAGACCTCCTCGATCTTCGAACACTTCATCCACACAAAACTTAACCAAACTTTTAGTGGCGGGATTAGTGAATATGGCAATGAAATCCCATCATGTACTGCTGTAACATTATTGTATAATTATAAACAAACATTACCCACTGTATGCTATCACAATTCTATGGCCCCAAGTCAAGGAGGCTTCAACAAGAATTCAAACATACGCAAATAATGAAGCTATAACAGCAATCCGTGAAAACATGAAAGTCTGTAAAGATTCGAACATCCACCATACTTCTGTAACTCTAAAAATTCTGAAAAAATTAGGAAAAATAAACATTTTGTATAGAAAGACAGTACAAAAGGTTTCAGAACCGTTTGACGTTCCAGTAAAAATGTAAAATGGCGCACTACAGCCAAAGTTTCTGTTTTGCACCGTACAAACCAACAAGCAATTTAAACATCCTAAAGGCAAATCTTGGCACATTATTTTTATGATACAATGGAATTATACAAGGGGATAATTATTTTTGTTAGAATCTTCATGAAAAATTCTACATTGTTTCCATGAGCATGAACACAAGTGTTCAAGGTCGACCCTCACTTCTCCAATGCATAACTTCCAATCGCTTCTCTTTTGTGAAAAAGTTTTTAAGTTCCCCTCTATATTTTTTTGTTTTTAAACTTTATAAAAGCACTCAACAGAAATAAATGACTCTCTAAAACTTCCAGGTTGTCTCCCTGGCAGCGCTTTCTTTAAAGCCATTAAGCTAGGCATAAAGTGCTCAAGTAATGAATCCACCCGGATCCCAAGGTATATCAAAGCCAATTTGGATCAACAATGATTTAGCATTTTGTAGTGAGCACAAAGCAACATATATCATGTAATGACGAAGTCTAACTCTCTTCCTATGCATCGGCATGTCATACAAGAACAATTCATGCACATCAAGTAAAGGCCAACACATAGCATAATCAGTTTGTTGCAATTTTATCGTGTTGGAAACATAGAGAGGTGGAGATATAGTTCCTCTCTCATAATAATTGCAAGTATGGGCAGCAAGCACATGCATATTATATTCATCAAAATTATCATGTGTAGTGGTAGAACACAACCCATCAATGTAATCCTTAATAAGTGCAAACTTCTCCGATATAGTGTAGTTTGGAGAATTCAAAAAGATAATAGGACTATCATGTGTGGGTGCAATAGCAACAATGTCATTCTAACATAAGGAACTATAGCAAGGTCATCGCCATAAGCATAATTCGTATTGGCATCTTGGACACAAGCATAGCAAGACTCAAGTTCATCAAAAAGGGATATTTCAAATGAATCAACGGGATCATAGCAATTATCATAACATTCATCCTTCGTAAGAACGAAGGGGCATTAAATAATGTATGAGTTGAAGAGTTACTCTCATTAGAAGGTGGGCACGGGTAGCTAATCCGCTCTTACTCCGTTTGTTCTTCGCTCTCCTCGTCACCTTTTTCATCCAATGAGCTCGCAGTTTCATCAATTCCTTCTTCCATAGACTCCTGCAAAATATTAGACTCTTCTTGGACAGCGGAGTTATTCCCAATAATTACATCAATATCGTAATTGTATTTATAATTATCATAGCAATATTTAAGGATAGCAAGATTTTCAGGTCTATAAACGGAAGGGTCTTTTACATCTGTGTCCCTAACTCGAACCCACTACTCACATTTGCCCCTAATTCGAAAGCCTGCTAAAAAATGCCCCTCCGCCGTTAGGTACCCTTACAGAAATGCCCTTCTGCGCCGTTACCATCCGGTCAAAGGGCTTTGACTGTCCTGAAAAAATAGCAAAAAAATCTAAAAAATCTGAAATTTTGTGGGATTAAAGATACTTAGGTTCGGAAGATGCGTGCAAATTTTCGTGTTGTTTGGACATTCTAGGAGGTCGTGGAAAGAAAAAAAAGTAAATATATATGCTTGTGAATAGTAAATTAAAAAATGCAAGAAAATTCAAAAAAACATGAAAAACTTTGGCATAAAAGAGGCTCGAGTCTGCAAGGTGCATGTGAATTTTTGTTGTGTCTCGGCACTGTAGGAGATCGTGGAGAAAAAACAAAATTTGGCTCAGGATAAAACTTCGGAAAAAATGACTATTTTTTTTGCTAGAGCTCCTCACATGTCATTTGATCACAAAAACTTGCAAGAACCTTGTCCACCCAACTTTGATGCCAAAAAATTTCATATTTTTTTGAATTTTCTTGCTATTTTATTTCAAATTTACTGTTCACAAGAGTACAGATTAATTATTTTTCCTCGCCATGAGCTCCTGGAATGTCCAAATAGCTTGAAAATTTGCACGCACCTTGCGCACATGAGTAATTTCAATCTAAATTTTTTTAAGATTTTTTAGATTTTTTACTATTTTTTTAGGACGGTCAAAGCTCTTTGACCGGACGGTAACGGTGCAGAAGGGCATTTCTGTAAGGGTAGCTAACGACGGAGGGGCATTTTTGAGTAGGCTTTCGAATTAGGGATATATCTGATTAGGTGGTTCGAGTTAGGGAGAGACATGCAAATGGCCCTAAACTGAATCATCAAAATCTTCAAACTTTTTAATCAAAGATTCAATTTCATAAGCACCCTTAAAAGCAACAAATTCTTATATTCGTTCCAAATCATAGTAATCATATATACCTCTAGCATAAGAAGCCAAGGTTTCATTATCATTAAATTCGCATGAATAGGGAAGGTGTGGAACCTCAATCTTAGAGCAACAAGTATAATCATATCTCAAGCATAGATTCCAAGCATACCATTGCAACATTTCAATTTGATCCCATAAAAGTTTTTCCTTTTGAGTCAAGCGATAATCCCTAAAGTATTCACGTTGATCCAATGTTACTCCCATTGTCATGTTGAATGGGGTTTCTCAGGATTATCAAAGTAGTGCATAATATCTTTCACATAACAAGCATCGAGGGTTTTAGGAGGTTCCCCATCTCCATGAGTAGCAAGTACCACTATTTTTTTTGGTGTTTCGTGTTCCATATCCATAACTAGAGATAGATAACAACTTAGAACAAGAAATAAAAACTACTTAGTGATAAAGCAAACAAGCACACACGAGAATATTCACCCCACGCTATTGCTCCCAGGCAACGGCGCCAAAAAAAGGTCTTGATAACCCACAAGTATAGGGGATCGTTTGTTGCCTTTTTCAATAAATAAGAGTGTTGAACCCAACAAGGAGCTAAAGGTAGAACAAATATTCCCTCAAGTTCTATCGACCACCGATACAACTCTACGCACGCTTGACGTTCGCTTTACCTAGAACAAGTATGAAACTAGAAGTACTTTGTAGGTGTGATAGGATAGGTTTGCAAGATAATAAAGAGCACGTAAATAAAATCTAGGGGCTGTTTAGATAAAGACACAACTAAGTTAGTTTTAGTAGAGAGCTTTTGGCAACAAGAAAGTCATTTGTCCCTAGGCAATCGATAACAAGTACCGGTAATCATTCTTGTAATTTTATATGAGGGAGAGGCATGAGCTAACATACTTTCTCTACATGGATCATATGCACTTCTGATTGGAACTCTAGCAAGCATCCACAACTACTAAAGATCATTAAGGTCATGAAACCCAACCATAGCATTAAGTATCAAGTCCTCTTTACTCCCATACGCAACAACCCACCTACTCGGGTTTAAGCTTCTAGCACTCTCGCAACCCACCATAGGCAAATCATGAACATATTGCAACACCCTACGACGACGGCCCCTCATGTTTGCGCGAGAATGGAGGGCACCGTAGGACAGCACCATAAATAAAATATACAATCATACCAACCAAGATCACGATTAACCCACAGGACAAAACGGATCTACTCAAACATTATAGGATAACCATAGATCATTGGAAAATAATATATGGAGTTTAGCACCAAGTTTAAGTAGATATTATAGCAGGGAGAATAGGTGTTACATCACTACATAGAGGGGGAGAAAGTTGGTGTTGACGGTAGCATGATTGTTGATGTAGATCGCTGTCACCATCCTTTCCCCGGCGGCACTCCGGCGCCACCGGAAGCGAGGGGGAGAGAGCCCCCTCCTTCTTATTCTTCCTTGGCCTCCCCTCTAGATGGGAGGAGAGTTCCCCCTCTGGTCCATGGTCACCATGGTGGCGAAGGGGCGGGAGCCCCTCCGAGATTGGATCTCCCTCTTTGTTCTCTTCTGTTTCGCGTTCCCAGATCTGGCCGAAAACCGTTTCTTATATTCCGGGAGATCCGTAACTCCGATTGCGCTGATATTTTAACACGATTTTTTTCCAGATATAAGCTTCCTTGCGCCCGAAGTAGAGCTCCAACCGACGTTCGAGGAGGGCACAATCCAAAACCACGCGCCAGGGGCCTCTGGCGCGCCCTGGTGTCTTGTAGGCTGTGTGGGCCTCCATTTGCGGTGATTCCAACTCCCAAAAATCACATATATTCCAAAATAATTCTCCGTGAAATTTTATTGCATTTGGACTTCGTTTGATATGAATTTTCTGCGATACAAAAAACATGCAAAAAAACAAGAACTGGCACTGGGCACTGGATCAATAAATTAGTCCAATAAATCATATAAAATGTTGCCAAAAATATGTGAAAGTTGTATAATGTTGGCATGAAACAATCAAAAATTATAGATACGACGGAGACGTATCAATAAATCGCAGGTCCAAAAGATCTTCAAGAACTTCGCTAGGAAGGCCCAAAATCAATTTGAAGTGAAGATCAAGAATGTTCGCAGCGACAACGGAACAGAGTTCAAGAACGCCAATTTGGACACCTTTCTTGACGAAGAAGGGATTTCACATGAGTTCTCGGCTACGTACACACCTCAACAAAATCGAGTTGTTGAGAGGAAGAACCGAACTCTTATTGAGATGGCGAGAACGATGCTTCATGAGTACAAGACACCAAAACACTTTTGGGCGGAAGCGGATGAGACAACTTGTCATGCAACAAATCGTCTATATCTTCACAAGCTACTCGGCAAGACGGCATACGAGCTTCTCACCAGTAACAAACCCCTTGGATACTTTCGAGTATTCGGCTCAAAGTGCTATATTCTTGATAAGCATCGTCGTTCAAAATTTGCTGAAGGTGAAGGAGACAAAGAGCAATTGCCAATTGATGTAGGAGACAAAGATCCTTCGGAAGCAATCCAAGACTTATCTATTGGCAAGATTCGCCCAACGGAGGTGAAGGAGAGTACCTCGTTCGTTCAAGTGGAAGCCCCAACTTCACGACAAGGTGAACCACGAGTTGACTTGGAGGCATTCACAAGTGGGATAGGCCAAGATGAAGGAAACGAGGAAGTACACCAAGATGAACCTCATCAACCTCCCTATCCACCTCCACAAGAGAACAACAACACCAACAATGAAGAAGGCCAAGAGGAAGAACAAGATGATGATGAAGAGGATGTTCCACCCCGACCCAAACAAAAGCTCTTACGAGTTAGAGCAAGAGTTTCAAGAGATCATCCCGTCGAACAAATCTTTGATGATATTCAAACCAGGAGAATTACTCGCTCTAAACTCGTTTGGCTAATTTTTGTGAACATTATTCATTCATCTCTAGTATTGAACCTGTGAAGGTTGAAGAAGAGCTTGATGATCCGGATTGGGTGAACACCATGCATGAAGAGCTACACAATTTCGAGAGGAACCAAGTGTGGACATTGGTAGAAAAGCCGGACAACAACCAAAATGTCATTGGAACCAGATGGGTGTTTCAGAATAAGAAAGATGAAGATGGACAAGTTATACGCAACAAGGCCCGTCCCGTCGCCCAAGGCTACACTCAAGTCGAAGGTATGGACTATGGTGAGACATATGCCCCTGTTGCTAGACTTGAGTCCATATGCATCTTACTCGCTTATGCCAATCACCATGATATCACATTATACCAAATGGACATTAAAAGTGATTTTCTAAATGGTGAAATAGAAGAGGAAGTTTATGTCAAACAACCTCCCGGCTTTGTTAATCCCAAGAAACCCGATCATGTTTACAAACTTCATAAAGCTCTTTATGGTCTTAAACAAGCTGCTAGAGCATGGTATAAATGCTTGACTAAGTTCCTTATTGAAAAAGGCTTTGAGATTGGAAAAATTGATTCTACACTTTTTACTAAAAGGGCTAATGGTGAATTATTTGTGTGCCAAATTTATGTGGATAATATCATATTTGGATCTACTAACCCTCATTTTAGTGAAAAGTTTGGAAGGCTAATGTAGGAAAAGTTTGAGATGTCTATGATGAGTGAACTCAAGTTCTTTCTTGGTTTGCAAATCAAGCAAACTAAGGAGGGTACCTTTGTTTCCCAAACAAAGTATACCAAGGACTTATTCAAGAAGTTCAACATGCAAGAAAGCAAAGGTATGAAAACACCCATGCCTACTAGTGGACATCTTGACTTGACAAAGGATGGCAAACCGGTTGACCAAAAGGTTTATCGCTCTATGATTGGTTCATTGTTATATCTATGTGCCTCCCGTCCCGATATTATGCTAAGTGTTTCATGTGTGCACGATATCAAGCAGTCCCTAAGGAAAAATGTCATCTTAAGGCTGTGAAAAGGATAGTGAGATACTTAATTCATACACCAAACTTTGGCATTTGGTATCCTAAGAGGTCTTCTTTTGATCTTGTTGACTACTCCAATTCGGACTATGCCAGTGACAAGGTTGATAGAAAGTCCACTTCGGGTACTTGTCAATTTCTTGGTAGATCTCTTGTGTCTTGGTCCTCCAAGAAACAAAACTCGGTATCCTTATCCACCGCCGAAGCGGAATACATTGCCGTCGGTTCATGTTGTGCTCAATTACTTTGGATGACCCAAACCCTTAAGGATTATGGGATACATGTGAAACATGTTCCATTGCTTTGTGATAATGAAAGTGCTATTAAGATTTCTCACAATCCGTGCAACATTCTCGAACTAAGCATATAGAAGTTCGTCATCATTTCATTCAAGATTGCAACTCACTCACATATTGAGCAATCTCTAAATCACCAAGTCTCTACAATATGGTGGTTGAAGACAAGGAAGCATGAATTCACTCAACATATCCTTTGACAATTTCAATATAAAAAATCTATTTGATATCAAGTTTTATGATTGTCATTTTGGATACACAAGTGCTCTTCCTTGCAAGACTAACCCATGTAGGACGATGAACTCAAACTATAAGTGATGCTCCCAACTATTGATGAACTACATCAACCTTGAGCATCCTACACAAGTTCAACTACATGATCACGATCAACACCACTACCCAAGGTATGTTATTCCATCTTAGAGAAGCTTTACCCCAAGTCAAGGGTCAAAGCAGCTCAACAAGATGTGAATACATCAAAATGTTTAAACGAAAAATGGTAACCCCATTTTGAGCTTAAACGATGAGTATAACCTTGGTGACTTTGTCGCCGACCAATTCTAGATGAAGTTCTCTAGGGTTACTTTGTGTTCTTGCATTTGTTTCTTGCTTGCTTGTTCCCCTTTCAGAAAAAACTTCATCTAGATTTCTTCTCTTTTCTCTATTATTTTCTGCATTCCCTGCATCTAATTCCTTGCAAATCTTTGCGATATCTTTTTGCCAAGTGAGCTGAGATGACAAAACGTTTCCTCTGTATTGAAATCGGTCTCACCGATTTCTGCCTATCGGCTAGACCGAACTGCAATAATACATTGTAGACTGTTCATCGGTACAACCGACAAGGACTAACCCGGTCTGACCGATATGCGTCATCTATGACACTGCCAACTCGGTGTCACCGATGAAAAAGAATCAGAGTTACCGATTTCACTACCGAGAAAACATTTTGCCATTACAATTGTCATGCTCCAGAAGATCCCTTCTTGGAAATTGATGTCAAAGGGGAAGAGAGAGCACATCAAAGCTTATCACGTAAGAGAGAAAGCATTATTTAAGCTTCTCCAGATGCCTATTATCCATAGAGGAGAGAAGTCACATGTCTTTAAGACGGAAAGACATGCTAATAGATGTTACTTTGCTCTGTCCTTTCTTTGCTCTGATTTTGTTTTGATTCTCTCTACCCTATCTTCTCCCATTAATCAATATCAGATTCAGGGGGAGAAAGAGTTCATATCTAAGGGGAGAAAATCTTTGGAATTCATTGCATATCTTTAATTCTTGGGGACATGTTGATGCAGCTTGAAGCTACGTCGGTATTTCCCTCATTATAAATTACCTTGCTATCAATCTACTCTGCTACTTATAATTCCAACGCTTGCAGATGATACGTCCATTTTGCATCATGTTTTCTTACTGCTATTTATAATGTTTTTATCCATAATAATGTTTTTGGAGTAATTCTAATGCCTTTTCTCTCATAATTTGCAAGGTACACACAAAGAGGGAGGATTCCGGCAGCTGGAAATCTGGACCTGGAAAAGCTATGTCAGGCTACCTATTCTGCACAACTCCAGACAAGCTGAAACTTCACAGAGATTTTTTATGGAATATTTAAGAATTATTGGAGCAAATAACTACCAGAGGGGGCCCACCAGGTGGGCACAACCCACCTGGGCGCGCCAGGGAGCCGAGGCGCGCCCTGGTGGATTGTGCTCACCCAGACCCACCTCTAGTGCCCATCTTCTGGTATATAGGTCATTTTGACCTAGAAAAAAAATAAGGGGAGGACTTTAGGGATGGAGGACCGCCGTCTCGAGGCGGAACTTGGGCAGGAACACTTTTGCCCTCCGGCGGAGAGATTCCGCCAAGGGAACTTCCCTTCCGGAGGGGGAAATCATCGTCATCATCATCACCAACAACTCTCCCATCTTGGGGAGGGAAATCTCCATCAACATCTTCAACAACACCATCTCATCTCAAACCCTAGCTCATCTCTTGTGTTCAATCTTGTTATCGGAACTATAGATTGGTGCTTGTGGGTGACTAGTAGTGTTGATTACATCTTGTAGTTGTTTACTATATGGTTTATTTGGTGGAAGATTATATGTTCAGATGCATTATGCTATTTAATACCCCTATGATCTTGAGCATGATCATCATTTGTGAGTAGTTACTTTTGTTCTTGAGGTCATGGGAGAAATCATGTTGCAAGTAATCATGTGAATTTGATATGTGTTCGATATTTTGATAGTATGTATGTTGTGATTCCCTTAGTGGTGTCATGGGAACGTCAACTACATGACACTTCACCATATTTGGGCCTAAGGGAATGCATTGTGGAGTAGCAATTAGATTATGGGTTGCGAGAGTGACATAAGATTAAACCCCAGTTTATGCGCTATTCTATAAGGGACCGATTGGATCCAAAAGTTTAATGCTATGGTTATAATTTATTCTTAATACTTTTCTCGTAGTTACAGATGCTTGCGGGAGGGTTAATCATAAGTAGGAGGTTTGTTCTAGTAATAACAGCACCTAAGCACCGGTCCACCCAAATATCAAATTTTCAAAGTAGCGAACACGAATTAAACCAACATGATGAAAGTGACTGTCGGTGTCAAAACCGACGGATCTCAGGTAGGGGGTCCCGAACTGTGCGTCTAAGGTCGATGGTAATAGGAGACGGGGGACACAATGTTTACCCAGGTTCGGGACCTCTCTATGGAGGTAATACCCTACTTCCTTCTTGATTGATCTTGGTGAATATGAGTATTACAAGAGTTGATCTACCACGAGATCGTAATGGCTAAAACCCTAGAACTCTAGCCTGTATGACTATGATTATGAGTCTTCACCTCTACAGACCTAGCCTCTGGTTTATATAGACACCGGAGGGATCTAGGGTTACATAAGGTCGGTTACAGAGAAAGGAATCTTCATATTTGGTCGCCAAGCTTTCCTTCCACGCCAAGGACAGTCCCATCCGGACATGGGTAGAGTCTTCGGTCTGTGTATCTTCACAGCCCATCAGTCCGGCCCATGGCTAACAGGCCGGACACCTGAGGACCCCTTAGTCCAGGACTCCTTCAGTAGCCCCCGAACTAGACTTCAATGACGAGGTGTTCGGCGCGCAAATTGTCTTCGGCATTGCAAGGCGGGTTCCTCCTCCGATGACTTTGAAAGGATCGAGAAGAGGTGTCTAGAGGGGGGGTGAATAGACTCTAAGTAAGAAAAGTTGCAATTTTTAATTTCTTTAAGTTGAAGTAGAGTTTTGGCACAATTTTAAACATTCACAATACATAGCAAGCAAGCATGACAAGAGTATATGAGCAGCGGAAAGTAAAGCATGCAAGTTGCAAGAATGTAAAGGGATGTGATTGGAGTGTGCAAACGCAATTTGGAGACACGGAGATTTTTTATCCGTGGTTCCGATAGGTGGTGCTATCGTACATCCACGTTGATGGAGACTTCAACCCACGAAGGGTAACAGTTGCATGAGTCCACGGAGGGCTCCACCCACGAAGGGTCCACGAAGAAGCAACCTTGTCTATCCCACCATGGCCGTCGCCCACGAAGGACTTGCCTCACTCGGTTAGATCTTCACGAAGTAGGCGATCTCCTTGCCCTTACAAACTCCTTGGTTCAACTCCACAATCTTGACGGAGGCTCCCAAGTGACACCTAGCCAATTTAGGAGACACCACTCTCCAAGAGGTAACAAATGGTGTGTTGATGATGAACTCCTTGCTCTTGTGCTTCAAATGATAGTCTCCCCAACACTCAACTCTCTCTCACAGGATTTGGATTTGGTAGAAAGAAGATTTGAGTGGAAAGCAACTTGGGGAAGGCTAGAGATCAAGATTTATGTGGTCGGAATGTTATATCTTGATCTCAACACAAGTGTAGGTGGTTCTTTCTCAGAAAATGTATGTTGGAAGTGTAGGCATGTTCTGATGGCTCTCTCCACGAATGAAGAGTGGGTGGAGGGGTATATATAGCCTCCACACAAAATCTAACCGTTACACACAATTTACCAAACTCGGTGGGACCGAATCATGAAACTCGGTCGGACCGATTTAGTTCAAAATGTGAACGTTAGGATTTTCGGTGGGACCGACATGTCAACTCGGTGGGACCGGTTTCGTTAGGGTTAGGGCATAACGTAATCTCGGTGAGACCGATTACACAAACTCGGTGAAACCGATTTTGGTAATAGACTAACCAGAGAGTTGGTCAGGCAAACTCGGTGGGACCGATTCGCTCATCTCGGTTGGACCAAAATGTTACGAAAGGGAAACAGAAAGTTTGCATTGCAATCTCGGTGGGACCGATCGCTCATCTCGGTTTGACTGAAACATTATGAAGGGAAACCGAGAGATTACAATCCCATCTCGGTGAGACCGAGACCCCTATCAGTGAGACCGAAAAGACTAGGGTTTCTGGCAGTGGCTATGTCAAGTGAACTCGGTGGCGCCGGATAGATCAAATCGGTGGGGCTGAGTTTGACTTTTGGTTTGGGACATATGTGGATATGAGAAAGTAGTTGAGGGCTTTGGAGCATATCACTAAGCATTTTGAGCAAGAACCTCATTAAGCAACACCTCACCCCCTCTTAATAGTATTGGCTTTTCCTATGGACTCAATGTGATCTTGGATCACTAAAAGTAAAATGTATAGTCTTGTGCTTTGAACTGGAGCCAATCCTTTTGTCCTTAGCATTTTGAAGGGGTTCCACATCCTCTAGTCCATGCCACTCCATTGTTGAACTTATCTGAAACATACTAGGTAGAAGCATTAGTCCAACTAGAGATATGTTGACATTGATTACCAAAATCACCCAGGGAGCACTTGTGCTTTCAATCTCCCCCTTTTTGGTAATTGATGACAACATACATCAAAGCTTTAGATAAAGATATAGAGAATAACAAGTAAAGCTTTGGAAAGACGTGTAACATGCATAGGCTCCCCCTATATGTATGCAATCATGTAAATATGGAATATAGGAGCATGTGAATGCATAAGCATGACAGAGTAAGCAATGTGTTACATGTATCTTGGCTATATGCACCAGAGCAAATGATGTGAATATAAGAAATGTACCTTCATGCTCATGAGTCCTTCTTGCAAACAGTATGTACATCAGCAAGAAATCCTCATACACATGACTGTGATGCATATACTTACCTTGTGGTCTTGAGTTGGCTTAGGAAGGAATGAACCTGAGTAAACAAGGTTAGATAACACAGATACACCTACTAGCCAGAGCAAACAAAAGAAACCACAAGAGTACCAAGACTGTGATGACATGTAGAGAGTGAGTACTGAGTACCCCCATTGGATATAGACATGTCCCCAAAGGTAAAGATGTGCAATGAATCCAAGGATTTCCTTCCCTTAGATGTCTTGCTCCCCCCGAATCTAGCATGGGATAGTGGGAGAAGATAGGGAACAGAAAATTAGAGCAAAGAAAAGAAACAGAGCTAATGCAAACAATCAAATATGAACATGTCTTTCCCCTCTTAAAGATATGTGACTTCTCTCCTCTTGAACACCAAGCATCTGGGGTTTCTTTCTCCTTGTTGAAGAACACTCTCCCCCTGAGTATTCTCCCCCCTATAGAAATGATTAAGCTTTGATGTGATCTCTCTCTCCCCCTTTGACATCAATTTCCAAGAAGGGTTCTTCTGGATATTTGTTACAAATGGGTTTGGTCCTTGAGTCACAAAGCAAAGCAGAAACTCAAATGTGATGCTGGTAGAGGACAAGAATCATTGAGTGGAGCTGGAGCACAAGAATGCAGGAATCAAGTGGTAAGTTGTCTTTTCTGCAGTGAAATCGGTGGCATCGAGTTGTGTCCTTCGGTGGCACCGAAAGAATTCGGTTGGACCGAAGGAAACAAATCGGTGTGACCGAGTTCATCACAGTGAAAACACTTGTCACCTCAGCTCACTAGGCAGGTAAGATCTCACAAGGTTTTGCAGGGAATTTGATGAAAGATTTGCAAAGAATTTGATGCAGGGAATGCAGAACGAAAATAAATAGAAAAGAAGTCTGGATGAAGTATTTTTTGAAAGGGGAAACAAATATGCATGAAACGAATGCAAGAGCACGGAGAAACACAAGAGAACTTCATCTAGAATTTGTCGGCGACAAAGTCACCTATGTTAGAGTATATTGACTTAGGAGTCATGTGAGGGCACTTGATCATAGGTCATACTCATCGTTTAAGCTCAAAATGGGGTTAGCATTTTTCGTTTAAGCATCTTGATGTATTCACATCTTGTTGAGTTGCTTTGACCCATGACTTGGAGTAAAGCTTCTCCAAGACGGAATAACGTACCTTGGGTGGTGGTGTTGATCTTGATCATGTAGTTGAACTTGTGTGGGTTGCTCAAGGTTGATGTAGCTCATCAAGAGTTGGGAGCACCACTTGGAATTTGAGTTCATCTACCTACATGGGTTAGTCTTGCAAGGAAGAGCACTTGTGTATCCAAAATGACAATCATAAAACTTAATATAGAATTTGTCAAAGGATATGTTTGAAGGGTTTTGTGCTTCCTTGTATTCAACCACCATTGTATAGAGACTTGGTGATGTAGAGATTGCTCAAGATGTGAGTGGGTTGCAATCTCATAGATTTAGATTCATCCAAGTACCTACAAGGGTTAGATAGCATGCAAGGGTGCAAATATATCCAAGACATATAAATAGCAACATGAAAGAAATATCAATGATGAGTCAAAGGCTCATGCCTTGCATGTATCCAAATGGAGTTTCTACTCCAAGTTTGAAGCATCAATGATGTTCAATTCACCTCTCAAACGGCAAAAGACTTTCTCATCAAGCGGTTTGGTGAATATATCCGCCAATTGCTTATCGGTGCGAACATGCTTAAGATCAATGTCCCCCTTGGCAACGTGATCTCGAATGAAATGATGACGAACTTCAATATGCTTAGTTCGAGAATGTTCGACGGGATTGCGAGCAATCTTGATAGCACTTTCATTGTCACAAAGCAATGGAACATGTTTCACATATATCCCATAGTCCTTGAGAGTTTGGGTCATCCAAAGTAATTGAGCACAACATGAACCAGCGGCAATGTATTCCACTTCGGCAGTGGATAAGGATACCGAGTTTTGTTTCTTGGAGGATCAAGACACAAGAGATCTACCAAGAAATTGACAAGTACCCGAAGTGGACTTTCTATCAACCTTGTCTCCGGCATAGTACGAATCGGAGTAAGCAACAAGATCGAAAGAAGACCTCTTAGGATACCAAATGCCAAAATTTGGTGTGTGTATTAAGTATCTCACTATCCTTTTCACAACCTTAAGATGACATTATTTAGGGGCCGCTTGATATCGTGCACACATGCACACACTTAGCATAATATCGGGACGAGAGGCACATAGATATAACAATGAACCAATCATGGAGCTGTAAACCTTTTGATCAACCGGTTCACCATCTTTGGTCAAATCAAGATGTCCACTAGTAGGCATGGGTGTAGTCATACCTTTGCATTCTTGCATATTGAACTTCTTGAATAAGTCCTTGGTGTACTTTGTTTGAGAGACAAAGGTACTTTCCTTAGTTTGCTTGATTTGCAAACCGAGAAAGAATTTGAGTTCACTCATCATAGACATCTCAAACTTCTCCAACATTAGCTTTCCAAACTTCTCACTAAAGTGAGGATTAGTCGAACCAAATATAATATCATCAACATAGATTTGGCACACAAATAGTTCTCCATTAATCCTTTTAGTAAAAAGAGTAGAATCTATTCTTCCAATTTCAAAGCCTTTTTCAATAAGGAACTTGGTCAAGCATTTATACCACGCTCTAGGAGCTTGTTTAAGACCATTAAGAGCTTTGTGAAGTTTGTAAACATGATTAGGTTTCTTAGGATTGACAAAGCCGGGAGCTTGCTTAACATAAATTTCCTCCTCTATTTTACCATTTAGAAAAGCACTTTTAGTGTCCATTTGGTACAAGGTGATATCATGGTGATTAGCATAAACAAGTAAGATGCGAATGCACTCAAGTCTAGCAACGGGGGCATATGTCTCACCATAGTCCATACCTTCGACTTGAGTGTAGCCTTGGGCGACGAGACGTGCTTTGTTGCGAACTACTTGTCCATCTTCATCTTGCTTGTTGCGAAACACCCATTTGGTACCAATGATGTTGTGGTTGTTGTCTCGCTTCTCGACCAATGTCCACACTTGATTTCTCTCAAAGTTGTGTAGCTCTTCATGCATGGCATTTATCCAATCCGGATCTTCCAATGCTTCTTCAACCTTCATAGGTTCAATGCTAGAGATGAATGAATAATGTTCACAAAAGTTAGCCAAAAGAGTTTTAGAGCGAGTGATTCTCCCGGTTTGGATATCATTGTAGATTTGCTCGACGGGATGGTCTTTGGCGACTCTTGCTCGAACTCGTGGGAGCTTTTGCTTGGCTCAGGGTGGAGCATCCTCTTCATCTTGTTCTTCTTCTTGGCCTTCTTCATTGTTGACGTTGTCGTTTTCTTGTCATGGTGGAGAAGGAGGTTGTTGATGTTCATCTTGGTGTACTTCCTCGTTTTCTTCTTCGTGGTGTGTCCCACTTGTGGATGCTTCCGTATCAACTCTTGGTTCACCTTGTCGTGAGGTGGAAGCTTCCACTTGGACGGAAGAGGTACTCTCCTTCACCTCCGTTGGACGAATCTTGCCAATAGACAAGTCTTGGATCGCTTCCGAAGGGTCTTTGTCTTCTACATCAATTGGCAATTGCTCTACTTGCGAGCCGTTAGATTCATCAAACTTCACATCTACCGTCTCTTCAAACTTTCAGGTGAAATTGTTGTAGACACGGTAAGTGTGAGAGTTTGAGCCATAACCAAGTAGGAAACCTTCATGAGATTTAGGAGCAAATTTAGAACGACGATGCTTATCAAGAATGTAGCACTTTGAGCCGAATACTCGAAAGTATCCAACTTGGGGTTTGTTACCGGTGAGGAGCTCGTATGCCGTCTTGCCGAGTAACTTGTGAAGATACAAGCGATTTGCTGCATGACAAGCTGTCTCAACCACTTCCGCCCAAAAGTGTTTTGGAGTTTTGTACTCATGAAGCATCGTTCTTGCCATCTCAATGAGAGTCCGGTTCTTCCTCTCAACAACTCCATTTTGTTGAGGTGTGTACGTAGCCGAGAACTCGTGTGAAATCCCCTCTTCATCAAGAAAGGTATCCACATTTGCGTTCTTGAACTCTGTTCCATTGTCGCTCCGAACCTTCTTGATCTTCACTTCAAATTGATTTTGGGCCTTCCTAGCGATGTTTTTGAAGATCTTTTGGACCTGAGATTTATCATCAAGAAAGAACACCCACGTAAATCTTGAAAAATCATCGACTATGACTAGACCAAATGAGTTACCACCGAGACTCTTGTAGGCACTGGGACCAAAGAGATCCATGTGAAGTAGCTCGAGCGGTCTTCTCGTGGTCATGATGTTCTTCACGGGGTGACTCCCTCCAACTTGTTTTTCTGCTTGACAAGCACTACAAAGTCTATCCTTGTCAAATATAACATCTTTTATTCCAAGGATATGATCACCTTTAATAAGCTTATCAAGATTTCGCATGCCCACATGACCTAGCCTTCTATGCCACAACCAGCCTTTAGAAGATTTAGCAAATAAGCAAGTTCTAGGTTGAGCCTTTTTAATAAAATCAACAATGTAAAGATCACCTCTACGTATACCGGTAAAGACCATTTTATGATTGTCTCTTCGAAACACTTGGCAATCTACTTCAGTAAATAGGAGATTGAAACCGAAATCAGCAAGTCTAGATACTGAAAGTAAATTGTACCCAAGAGATTCAACGAGCATGACATTTTGTATGGAGCTATCATGTGAGATGGCCACCTTACCGAGTCCAACCACCTTACCCTTTGAGTTATCACCAAAAGTGACATACTTTCGAGGCCGTCGTTTTCAGCAAGCTCACGAAACATATATTTGTCTCCGGTCATATGATCAGTACATCCACTATCAAGGACCCATTCCTTTCCTCCAGCCATGTAGCCGCGAAGATTAGCCATCAGA
The DNA here is from genome assembly GCF_018294505.1 of Triticum aestivum. Lineage (NCBI taxonomy): Eukaryota > Viridiplantae > Streptophyta > Magnoliopsida > Poales > Poaceae > Triticum > Triticum aestivum. Next base: position 124,535,676 of record NC_057814.1, on the reverse strand, counting down.
CCAAAGTGTCTCATCGCATCGTCAAGATCATAGTCACTATCATCATCCTCATCATAGTATCCATGTTCAACATTGTCTTGTATTTGATCAATTCCCAGAGAGGGTAATTCATTAGATAAATGATCATCACAATGGTCACCTTTATGAATTCTAATAGCTTCAGAGATGATATTGCTAATGATTCCAACATCTCCTTTGGCACGCATGAGATTGGTATGCTCAAATAGACAATCTCCAAACTTAGGGTCACTAGAATTCATCTTACTCAAGGCAAAAGACTTATGAAGAATTTCATCTAAGTTTTGCAAGGAATAGTTTGGAGATCTTTCCTCAAGAAATCTCCATATGGTGTAGGCAAACTCAAGAGTAGGCAAACATCCAATCAAGTTTTTAGGGAAGCCTCTAGTGATAAGATTAGCAGTTCTAAGGTTGCGGATCATGTCAATAGACTCATCAAGGGTAGGATGCAAATGATCAACATGCGGTGCACAAGGGCTAGTAATGTACTTGTTCAAATGATATTCATTGAAAATCTCAAGCATCTCATTTTTCCACTCATGAAAGAACTCTCCATCAAGGATAGTCACTCTACGTCTAAGACTCCCCAACGTAGACTCATCCATCTTCCTCCAATGGTGATTAAACCAAAGCAATGGAGACCAATGCTCTGATACCAATTAAAAGGATCTAGAAGAGGTGTCTAGAGGGGGGGGGTGAATAGACTCTAAGTAAGAAAAGTTGCATTTTTTAATTTCTTTAAGTTGAAGTGGAGTTTTGGCACAAGTTTAAACATTCACAATACATATCAAGCAAGCATGACAAGAGTATATGAGCAGCCGAAGGTAAAGCATGCAAGTTGCAAGAATGTAAAGGGATGGGATTGGAGTGTGCAAACGCAATTTGGAGACATGGAGATTTTTTATCAGTGGTTCCGATTCCGATAGGTGGTGCTATCGTACATCCACGTTGATGGAGACTTCAACCCACGAAGGGTAACGGTTGCGCGAGTCCACGGAGGGCTCCACCCACGAAGGGTCCATAAAGAAGCAACCTTGTCTATCCCACCATGGCCGTCGCCCATGAAGGACTTGCGTCACTCGGGTAGATCTTCACGAAGTAGGCGATCTCCTTGCCCTTACAAACTCCTTGGTTCAACTCCACAATCTTGACGGAGGCTCCCAAGTGACACCTAAACAAACTAGGAGACACCACTCTCCAAGAGGTAACAAATGGTGTGTTCATGATGAACTCCTTGCTCTTGTGCTTCAAATGAGAGTCTCCCCAACACTGAACTCTCTCTCACAGGATTTGGATTTGGTGGAAAGAAGATTTGAGTGGAAAGAAACTTGGGGAAGGCTAGAGATCAAGATTTATGTGGTTGGAATGGAATATCTTGATCTCAACACAAGTGTAGGTGGTTCTCTCTCAGAAAATGTATGTTGGAAGTGTAGGCATGTTCTGATGGCTCTCTCCACGAATGAAGAGTGGGTGGAGGGGTATATATAGCCTCCACACAAAATCTAACTGTTACACTCAATTTACCAAACTCGGTGGGACTGAATCATGAAACTCGGTCGGACCGATTTAGTTCAAAATGTGAACGTTAGGATTTTCGGTGGACCGACATGTCAACTCGGTGGGACCGATTTTGTTAGGGTTAGGGCATAACGTAATCTCGGTGAGATCGATTACACAAACTCGGTGAGACCGATTTTGGTAATAGACTAACCAGAGAGTTGGTGAGGCAAACTCGATGGGACCGATTCGCTCATCTCGGTTGGACCCAAACGTTACGAAAGGGAAACAGAGAGTTTGCATTGCAATCTCGGTGGGACCGATCGCTCATCTCGGTTTGACCGAAACGTTACGAAGGGAAACAGAGAGATTACAATCCCATCTCGGTGAGACCGGGATCCCTATCGGTGAGACCGGAAAGACTAGGGTTTTTGGCAGTGGCTATATCAAGTGAACTCGGTGGCGCCAGATAGATCAAATCGGTGGGGCCGAGTTTGGCTTTTGGTTTGGGACATATGTGGATATGAGGAAGTAGTTGAGGGCTTTGGAGCAAATCACTAAGCATTTTGAGCAAGAACCTCATTAAGCAACACCTCACCCCCTCTTAATAGTATTGGCTTTTCCTATGGACTCAATGTGATCTTGGACCACTAAAAGTAAAATGTAGAGTCTTGTGCTTTGAACTTGAGCCAATCCTTTTGTCCTGAGCATTTTGAAGGGGTTCCACATCCTCTAGTCCATGCCACTCCATTGTTGAACTTATCTGAAACATACTAGGTAGAAGCATTAGTCCAACAAGAGATATGTTGACATTAATTACCAAAATCACCCAGGGAGCACTTGTGCTTTCAGACTTCAAAGTGATGTATTCGGCCTTCCATTTAATGTCGTACCCCTCGGCTTCTGTGTATCAACAACTTTAGCTTCCACGTGTCAAGCAAATGCGAGAGGTTAGGGTATTTTTGCAGATAACACCCCGGCCGGGCAAGGAAGAGTGTCTATTTAAAGAGATTGGATCTCAGATCCATTCGGCACCACGCGGAAAAATCCTCAGAGATTGCTAGGAAAGACCACTCCAACATGGCTAACCCTCCCAGCTCCTCCTCCTCCCATCCCTGCGGCTCAGAAAAAGGCGAGTGGGAGAGGTGCTCCGTATCCCATGGTCAGCTGGAGAGGCTGCAAACACAGGGATTTCTTCCTCCTGCGGATTTGGTCCCTGTTCGAGCAGGATTGACCTTCTTCAATGGCGGGGCTCAGGCTGAAAATTTCCTCAATCCATCTAGGGGAACGAGTGTGCTTTGTCCCTTATCTGCTAAGAGGTGCCATATTTCCAATTCATCCATTCCTCCGAGGGCTTCTGGGGTACTATGGCCTCCAACTGCACGACTTTACCCCGGCCTCCATCCTGTAGATCGCGGGTTACGTCGCCCTTTGCGAGCTATTCCTGGGTTGTGAGGCCCATTTTGAATTGTGGAGAAATTTATTCTGTCTCGTCCCGCGCAACCACGAGGGATCAATAATTGAAGTGGGCGGAGCCGAAATATGGCGCATCGCCAAGACCGGATACTTATCCGGCACGCCAGAGAAGGCATCCGAGGAGTGGTCGTCCGAATGGTTCTATATTGAGGATGTCGCACTTCCAGACCTAGTTCGGAGGGGTCTTCCCGAGTTCACAAGCGTTCCTTTGAAGAAATGCCACAGCTGGCGCCCTTGGAGCCTCGAGGAGGAATATAGTGCTGAAGTTCGTCAAGTCATGAGCAAGATAAGGACGCTCGCTCAGTCCGGCTTATCAATAGTCGAAGTAATGGCGACTTCCATAGTACGGGGGGTTCAGCGACTCCAATACAGAGGGCTTCCCATGTGGCACTACAATGGGAGGATGACGCCTCCTGCTGCGGCAGGAAGGGTCCGGACACCCCCGCCGCTCTGGCCAAAATATTGGCCGAACTTTTCAAAGGGGTGGAAGAGGAATTTCTGCGTATCAAGCGCAGAGATGGATTTTCCATGTACAGTCCTCCTAGCTGGGTAAGTCCCAACTCCTCTGCTCTACGCACTCCACTCCTTGAGCTACTTTCAATGAATATTAATCCGCCCATTTATAACAGCACTGGCAAAAGATTTCCGAAGGGCTTCACAACCCCGCCCCGCAGCCCGAGGGCCACAATCGGGACCTTGACCCCGGATTCCAAGAGGATCCGGATATATTCATGGTGCTCGAGGACGGGGTGTTTTACCAGGCGAGTTACAACGGCACAGAAGTGGCCATCATCGCCGATTATCCCGGTCTTCTCCCTGCTTCACACGTAAGTAATCAAGAGACATCTCATCCGAAAGAGTTCTCTCATTCTGCCTCACCCACCGCACCGTCCTGTGCTCAAAAGGGGAGGCGTACGGCGCGCCATGCTGCCCCAGGGGCATCTCCAAAGAGAGCGGTCCCCACGCCGGGAAAGCCTTCAAAGAGGAAGGCAAACGAAGATACGGTCGAGCCTTCATCGAAGAGGTATGGATTTGCAAATATGTTCTTCAGCAGTCGCATCCAATTGTGACTTCTATGTTTGTCCTGTATCAGGAAAAGAGTGTGCCGGACTATGTCCGGGAGTCCGGCCGGTCATACTCCCCATAGCCGGGATTCAGATCCTGCCGTAAAGACGGGGGCTGATACAGGGGTGACGCCTGATTGTCCTCCAGTCGAGGATTCAGATGATGTATCCGTCACCAACTTGGAAGTGGAGAGCGCCATGAATCATCGGCGCCGAAGGGCCGTTTTACGAGACGCCAGCTTTTCAGAAGAGGCATTTAGTGCCTTTAGCTCGGCTGATGCATACATCCGAGCTGCTCGAGATGGGCTTAACAGAGCCACAAACCAACATTTAAAAGATGTGCAGGTAAGTTTACTTTGTCCGAATATGATAACCATATGCCAGTAGCCCTCGAGACTTGAAGCAGTTGGTACAAATGATTTAAGGATCGCTGTATAACCATGTTTTGATGGAGAAGAATGACCTGCTAGCCCAAGAGCTAGAAAAGTGTTGGTCACAGCTAACTGCTATTGCCGCCGAACTGGAAAAACCAAGAAGGCGGCACCTGGTAATATTTCCCTCCATCGAGAAAACATAACTGGATACCGGCAATGCTAACACTGTTGCTCAACTTATGGCAGGATCGTCAGATCAACTGAAGAGCAACTTAAAGCCGCCCAAACAGAATAACAATAAGCCAAAAGACTACTGGCCGCGGGCGAACGTGTGCTGACACGAGTCAGAGATGAGAAAAACAAGCTGCAGGATGCCCAGACCCAGCTGGGCGAAGAACTGAAAGATGTACGGGCCCAGCTGGCTGATTCTGTGAAGGAAAATAAGAGGCTGCGAGGAGGCATATTCAGTATGTGGTCAAACTTACCTTCGAATAATTCAGAGATAAAAGGGACTGACGGAGTTATGTCTGCAGGTATGCTGACCGGTCGTCCCGAAGAGGAGATGTCCAGATTCTCAGGTGATCTACTACAAGGGCTGTCACACATGCACGAGCAGGCTCGGCAGGCGATGCGAAGTGTTGCCAAGGCCTTGTGGCCATCTGCCTCCCCTCCAGGAAAGATGGAGGAGCTCATAGAGCTATTCAAGGGAGTGCGGCGGCGCTTTCGATTGTGGAAGATATCGGCCTGCCGGGAAGGTGCACGAGAAGCCTGGGCCATGGTGAAAACACGGTACACCGAGCTTGATCCGAATCATATGGCTCGGGTAGGACCTGATGAAGCCATGTACCTAGGGTAGGGTCATAGGCCTGACCTAGACACCTTCCCCAAGGGCACCACCCTAAAGACAGAAGCATTTGAAGGGTACCATCATCCACTCGACCAGAGACATTCCACTCGGAAGAGTCAATGTCACTCGACCAGTTGCAGAAGCCAATCGACATACAGAAGACCTAAAGTCACTCAACACAGCAACGGTCGAGCGTTTACTCTTAGACTTAATTACCATTTATAACACTTTATTGCAGACGTTACCTATAACGCTTACTCTTTATGAACATTGAAACCTGTGTAACGGAGGGCAGCTGGGGTCCTGGCACACTCTATATAAGCCACCCCCTCCTCTGGGAAGGGGGTTCGCACCCCTGTAAATGAAGGAAATATGCCCTAGAGGCAATAATAAAGTTATTATTTATTTCCTTATATCATGATAAATGTTTATTATTCATGCTAGAACTGTATCAACCGGAAACTTGATACGTGTGTGAATACATAGACAAACAGAGTGTCACTAGTATGCCTCTACTTGACTAGCTCGTTGATCAAAGATGGTTATGTTTCCTAGCCATAGACATGAGTTGTCATTTGATTAACGGGATCACATCATTAGGAGAATGATGTGATTGACTTGACCCATTCCGTTATCTTAGCACTCGATCGTTTAGTATGTTGCTATTGCTTTCTTCATGACTTATACATGTTCCTATGACTATGAGATTATGCAACTCCCGTTTACCGGAGGAACACTTTGTGTGCTACCAAACGTCACAACGTAACTGGGTGATTATAAAGGTGCTCTACAGGTGTCTCCGAAGGTACTTGTTGGGTTGGCGTATTTCGAGATTAGGATTTGTCACTCCGATTGTCGGAGAGGTATCTCTGGGTCCTCTCGGTAATGCACATCACTTAAGCCTTGCAAGCATTGCAACTAAAGAGTTAGTTGTGGGATGATCTATTACAGAACGAGTAAAGAGACTTGCCGGTAACGAGATTGAACTAGGTACTGAGATACCGACGATCGAATCTCGGGCAAGTAACATACCGATGACAAAGGGAACAACGTATGTTGTTATGCGGTCTGACCGATAAAGATCTTCGTAGAATATGTGGGAACCAATATGAGCATCCAGGTTCCGCTATTGGTTATTGACCGGAGAGGTGTCTCGGTCATGTCTACATAGTTCTCGAACCCGTAGGGTCCGCACGCTTAACGTTACGATGACAGTTTTATTACGAGTTTATGAGTTTTGATGTACCGAAGGAGTTCGGAGTCCCGGATGAGATCGGGGACATGACGAGGAGTCTCGAAATGGTCAAGATGTAAAGATCGATATATTGGACGACTATATTCGGACATCGGAAAGGTTCCGAGTGATTCGGGTATTTTTCGGAGTACCGGAGAGTTACGGGAATTCGTATTAGGCCTTAATGGGCCATACGGGAAAGGAGAGAAAGGCCCCAAAGGGTGGCCGCACCCCTCCCCATGGACTAGTCCGAATTGGACTAGGGAGGGGGGCGCCCCCTTCCTTCTTTCTCCTTCTCCCTTCCCCTCTCCTATTCCAACAAGGAAAGGAGGAGTCCTACTCCCGGTGGGAGTAGGACTCCCCCCTTGGCGCGCCCTCCTCCTAGGCCGGCCGCCTTCCCCCTTGCTCCTTTATATACGGGGGCAGGGGGCACCCCATAGACACACAATTGATCATTGATCTCTTAGCCGTGTGCGGTGCCCTCCTCCACCATATTACACCTCGATAATATCGTAGCGGTGCTTAGGCGAAGCCCTGCGTCGGTAGAATATCAACATTGTCACCACGTCGTCGTGCTAACGAAACTCTCCCTCAACACTCGGCTGGATCGGAGTTCGAGGGACAACATCGAGCTGAACGTGTGCTGAACTGGGAGGTGCCGTGCGTTCGGTACTTGATCGGTCGGATCGTGAAGACGTACGACTACATCAACCGCGTTGTGTTAACGCTTCCGCTTTCGGTCTATGAGGGTACGTGGACAACACTCTCCCCTCTCGTTGCTATGCATCACCATGATCTTGCGTGTGCGTAGGAATTTTTGAAATTACAACGTTCCCCAACAGTGGTATCAGAGCCTGGTTTTTATGCGTTGATGTTATATGCACGAGTAGAACACAAGTAAGTTGTGGGCGATATAAGTCATACTGCTTACCGGCATGTCATATTTTGGTTCAGCGGTATTGTGAGATGAAGCGGCCCGGACCGACATTACGCGTACGCTTACGCGAGACTAGTTTCACCGTTGCGAGCACTCGTTGCTTAAAGGTGACTGGCGGGTGTCTGTCTCTCTCACTTTAGTTGAACCGAGTGTGGCTACGCCCGGTCCTTGCGAAGGTTAAAACAACACCAACTTGACAAACTATCGTTGTGGTTTTGATGCGTAGGTAAGAACGGTTCTTGCTAAGCCCGTAGCAGCCACGTAAAACTTGCAACAACAAAGTAGAGGACGTCTAACTTATTTTTGCAGGGCATGTTGTGATGTGATATGGTCAAGACATGATGCTATATTTTATTGTATGAGATGATCATGTTTTGTAACCGAGTTATCGGCAACTGGCAGGAGCCATATGGTTGTCGCTCAATCGCCATGTAATTGTTTTACTTTATCACTAAGCGGTAGCAATAGTCGTAAAAGCAATAGTTGGCGAGACGACAATGATGCTACGATGGAGATCAAGGTGTCGCGCCGGTGACGATGGTGATCATGACGGTGCTTCGGAGATGGAGATCACAAGCACAAGATGATGATGGCCATATCATATCACTTATATTGATTGCATGTGATGTTTATCGTTTGTGCATCTTATTTTGCTTTGATTGACGGTAGCATTATAAGATGATCTCTCACTAAATTTCAAGATAAATGTGTTCTCCCTGAGTATGCACCGTTGCGAAAGTTTGTCGTGCCCAGACACCACGTGATGATCGGGTGTGATAAGCTCTACGTCCATCTACAACGGGTGCAAGCCAGTTTTGCACACGCAGAATACTTAGGTTAAACTTGACGAGCCTAGCATATGTAGATATGGCCTCGGAACACTGAGACCGAAAGGTCGAGCGTGAATCATATAGTAGATATGATCAACATAGTGATGTTCACCATTGAAAACTACTCCATTTCACGTGATGATCGGTTATGGTTTAGTTGATTTGGATCACGTGATCACTTAGAGGATTAGAGGGATGTCTATCTAAGTGGGAGTTCTTAAGTAATATGATTAATTGAACTTAAATTTATCATGAACTTAGTCCTGATAGTATTTTGCAAATTATGTTGTAGATCAATAGCTCGCGTTGTTGCTTCCCTATGTTTATTTTGATATGTTCCTAGAGAAAAATTATGTTGAAAGATGTTAGTAGCAATGATGCGGATTGGATCCGTGATCTGAGGATTATCCTCATTGCTGCACAGAAGAATTATGTCCTTGATGCACCGCTAGGTGACAGACCTATTGCAGGAGCAGATGCAGATGTTATGAACGTTTGGCTAGCTCAATATGATGACTACTTGATAGGTTAGTGCACCATGCTTAACGGCTTAGAATCGGGACTTCAAAGACGTTTTGAACGTCATGGACCATATGAGATGTACCAGGAGTTGAAGTTAATATTTCAAGCAAATACCCGAGTTGAGAGATATGAAGTCTCCAACAAGTTCTATAGCTAAAAGATGGAGGAGAATAGCTCAAGCAGTGAGCACGTGCTCAGATTGTCTGGGTACTACAATCGCTTGAATCAAGTGGGAGTTAATCTTCCAGATAAAATAGTGATTGACAGAATTCTCTAGTCACCATCACCAAGATAGTAGAACTTCGTGATGAACTATAGTATGCAAGGGATGACGAAAGTAATTCCCGAGCTCTTCGTGATGCTGAAATCGACGAAGGTAGAAATCAAGAAAAACATCAAGTGTTGATGGTTGACGAGACCACTAGTTTCAAGAAAAGGGCAAAGGGAAGAAGGGGAACGGCAAGCAAGTTGCTGCTCAAGTGAAGAAGCCTAAGTCTGGTCCTAAGCCTGAGACTAAGTGCTTCTACTGCAAAGGGACTGGTCACTGGAAGCGGAACTACCCCAAGTATTTGGTGGATAAGAAGGATGGCAAAGTGAACAAAGGTATATTGGATATACATGTTATTGATGTGTACTTTACTAGTGTTTATAGCAACCCCTCGGCATTTGATACTGGTTCAGTTGCTAAGAGTAGTAACTCAAGACGGGAGTTGCAGAATAAACAGAGACTAGTAAAAGGCGAGGTGACGATGTGTGTTGGAAGTAGTTCCAAGATTGATATGATCATCATCGCACACTCCCTATACTTTCGGGATTAGTGTTGAAACTAAATAAGTGTTATTTGGTGTTTGCGTTGAGCATGAATATGATTTGATCATGTTTCTTGCAATACGGTTATTCATTCAAATTAGAGAATAATTGTTGTTCTGTTTACATGAATAAAACCTTCTATGGTCATACACCCAATAAAATGGTTTGTTGGATCTCGATCGTAGTGATACACATATTCATAATAATGAAGCCAAAAGATGCAAAGTTAATAATGATAGTGCAACTTATTTGTGGCACTACCGTTTAGGTCATATTGGTGTAAAGCGCATGAAGAAACTCCATACTGATGGGATTTTTGGAATCACTTGATTATGAATCACTTGATGCTTGCGAACCATGCCTCATGGGCAAGATGACTAAAACGCCGTTCTCCGGAACTATGGAGAGAGCAACAGATTTGTTGGAAGTCATACATACAGATGTATGTGTTCCGATGAATATTGAGGCTCATAGCAGGTATCATTAATTTCTGACCTTTATAGATGATTTGAGCAGATATGGGTATATCTACTTAATGAAACAGAAGTCTGAAACATTTGAAAAGTTCATATAATTTCAGAGTGAAGTGGAAAATCATCGTAATAAGAAAATAAAGTTTCTACGATCTGATCGTGGAGAAGAGTATTTGAGTTACGAGTTTGGCCTTCAGTAAAAACAATGTGAAATAGTTTCACTACTCACGCCACCTGGAACACCACAGTGTAATGGTGTGTCTGAACATCGTAACCATACTTTATTAGATATGGTGCAATATATGATGTCTCTTACCGATCTACCACTATCGTTTTGGGGTTATGCATTAGAGACAACTACATTCACGTTAAATAGGGTACCATCTAAATCCGTTGAGACGACATCTTATGAACTGTGGTTTGGCATGAAACCAAAGTTGTCGTTTCTTAAAGTTTGAGGTTGCGATGCTTATGTGAAAAAGTTTCATCCTGATAAGCTCAAACCCAAATCGGAGGTGTCTTCATAGGATACCCAAAGGAGACAGTTGGGTACACCTTCTATCACAGATCCGAAGGCAAGACATTCGTTTCTAAGTATGGATCCTTTCTAGAGAAGGAGTTTCTCTTGAAAGAAGTGAGTGGGAGGAAAGTAGAACTTGATGAGGTAATTGTACCTGCTCCCTTATTGGAAAGTAGTTCATCGCAGAAACCAGTTTCTGTGACGCCTATACCAATTAGTGAGGAAGTTAATGATGATGATCATGGAACTTCAGATCAAGTTATTACTGAACCTCGTAGGTCAACCAGAGTAAGATCCGCACCAGAGTGGTACGGTAATCCTGTTCTGGAGGTTATGTTACTAGACCATGACGAACCTACGAACTATGAAGAAGCGATGGTGAGCCCAGATTCCACAAAATGGCTTGAGGCCATGAAATCCGAGATGGGATCCATGTATGAGAACAAGGTATGGACTTTGGTTGACTTGCCCGATGATCGGCAAGCCATAGAATATAAATGGATCTTCAAGAGGAGGACGGACGTTGATAGTAGTGTTACTATCTACAAAGCTAGAATTGTCGCAAAAGGTTTTCGACAAGTTTACGGTGTTGACTACGATAGAGTTTCTCACTCGTATCTATGCTTAAGTCTGTCTGAATCATGTTAGCAATTGCCGCATTTTATGAAATCTGGCAAATGGATAAACAAAACTGCATTCCTTAATGGATTTATTAAAGAAGAGTTGTATATGATGCAACCAGAAGGTTTTGTCAATCCTAAAGGTGCTAACAAAATATGCAAGCTCCAGCGATCCATCTGTGGACTGGTGCAAGCATCTCGGAGTTGGAATATACGCTTTGATAAGTTGATCAAAGGATATAGTTTTATACAGACTTGCGGTGAAGCCTGTATTTACAAGAAAGTGAGTGGGAGCACTACAGCATTTCTGATAAGTATATGTGAATGACATATTGTTGATCGGAAATAATGTAGAATTATTCTACAAAGCATAAAGGAGTGTTTGAAAGGAGTTTTTCAAAGAAAGACCTCGGTGAAGCTGCTTACATATTGAGCATCAAGATCTATAGAGATAGATCAAGACGCTTGATAAGTTTTTTCAATGAGTACATACCTTAACAAGATTTTGAAGTGGTTCAAAATGGAACAGTCAAAGAAACAGCTTCTTGCCTGCGTTACAAGGTGTGAAATTGAGTAAGACTCAAAGCCTGACCACGGCAGAAGATAGAAAGAGAATGAAAGTCATTCCCTATGCCTCGGCCATAGGTTCTATAAAGTATGCCATGCTGTGTACCAGGTCTATTGTATACCCTACACTGATTTTGGCAAGGGAGTACAATAGTGATCTAGGAGTAGAGCACTGGACAACGATCAAAATTATCCTTAGTGGAATAAGGATATGTTTCTCGATTATGGAAGTGACAAAAGGTTCGTCGTAAAGGGTTACGTCGATGCATGTTTTGACACTAATCCAGATGACTCTAAGTCTCGGTCTAGATACATAATAAAAGTGGGAGCAATTAGCTAGAGTAGCTCCGTGCAGAGCATTGTAGACATAGAAATTTGCAAAATACTTACGGATCTGAATGTGACAGACCCGTTGACTAAAATTATCTCACAAGAAAAACATGATCACACCTTAGTACTCTTTGGGTGTTAATCACATAGCGATGTGAACTAGATTACTGACTCTAGTAAACCCTTTGGGTGTTGGACACATGACGATGTGAACTATGGATGTTAATCACATGGTGATGTGAACTATTGATGTTAAATCACATGGCGATGTGAACTAGATTATTGACTCTAGTGCAAGTGGGAGACTGAAGGAAATATGCCCTAGAGGCAATAATAAAGTTATTATTTATTTCCTTATATCATGATACATGTTTATTATTCATGCTAGAACTGTATCAACCGGAAACTTGTTACATGTGTGAATACATAGACAAACAGAGTGTCACTAGTATGCCTCTACTTGACTAGCTCGTTGATCAAAGATGGTTATGTTTCCTAGCCATAGACATGAGTTGTCATTTGATTAACGGGATCACATCATTAGTAGAATGATGTGATTGACTTGACCCATTCCGTTAGCTTAGCACTCGATCGTTTAGTATGTTGCTATTGCTTTCTTCATGACTTATACATGTTCCTATGACTATGAGATTATGCAACTCCCGTTTACCGGAGGAACACTTTGTGTGCTACCAAACGTCACAACGTAACTGGGTGATTATAAAGGTGCTCTACAGGTGTCTCCGAAGGTACTTGTTGGGTTGGCGTATTTCGAGATTAGGATTTGTCACTCCGATTGTCGGAGAGGTATCTCTGGGCCCTCTCGGTAATGCACATCACTTAAGCCTTGCAAGCATTGCAACTAAAGAGTTAGTTGTGGGATGATGTATTACGGAACGAGTAAAGAGACTTGCCGGTAACGAGATTGAACTAGGTACTGAGATACCGATGATCGAATCTCGGGCAAGTAACATACCGATGACAAAGGGAACAACGTATGTTGTTATGCGGTCTGACCGATAAAGATCTTTATAGAATATGTTAGCATCCAGGTTCCGCTATTGGTTATTGACCGGAGAGGTGTCTCGGTCATGTCTACATAGTTCTCGAACCCATAGGGTCCGCACGCTTAACGTTACGATGACAGTTTTTTATGAGTTTTTATGTACCGAAGGAGCACATGACGAGGAGTCTCGAAATGGTCGAGACGTAAAGATCGATATATTGGACGACTATATTCGGACATCGGAAAGGTTCCGAGTGATTCGGGTATTTTTCGGAGTACCGGAGAGTTACGGGAATTCGTATTGGGCCTTAATGGGCCATACGGGAAAGGAGAGAAAGGCCCCAAAGGGTGGCCGCACCCCTCCCCCATGGACTAGTCCGAATTGGACTAGGGAGGGGGGGCGCCCCCTTCCTTCTTTCTCCTTCTCCCTTCCCTCCTCCTATTCCAACAAGGAAAGGAGGAGTCCTACTCCCGGTGGGAGTAGGACTCCCCCCTTGGCGCGCCCTCCTCCTAGGCCGGCCGCCTTCCCCCTTGACACTTTATATACGGGGGCAGGGGGCACCCCATAGACACACAATTGATCATTGATCTCTTAGCCGTGTGCGGTGCCCCCCTCCACCATATTACACCTCAATAATATCGTAGCGTTGCTTAGGCGAAGCCCTGCCTCGGTAGAACATCAACATTGTCACCACGCCGTCGTGCTGACGAAACTCTCCCTCAACACTCGGCTGGATCGGAGTTCGAGGGACGTCATCGAGCTGAACGTGAGCTAAACTCGGAGGTGCCGTGCGTTCGGTACTTGATCGGTCGGATCGTGAAGACGTATGACTACATCAACCGCGTTGTGTTAACGCTTCTGATTTCGGTCTACGAGGGTACGTGGACAACACTCTCCCCTCTCGTTGCATTGCATCACCATGATCTTGCGTGTGCATAGGATTTTTTTTGAAATTACTACGTTCCCCAACAGTAAACACACACATACATAATCCAGTCGACCGCCTCCGGGCTCCGAGACGTAGGGCTGTTCCTTCTTTCGAGGAGGGCCTGAACTCGTAAAACTCGTGTGTACAACTTTTCCATAGCTAGGATCTTGCCTCTCCATATTTACCCCCCTATTCTACTGTCAGTCTTAGTACCACGACAGTTGGTGCCCACCTTGGGGCAGGTGTCTTAGCGACTTCTTGGAGAAGTTGCAATTTTTCTGATCCTCATCATCATGGTTTCTGGCGGAGGATTGGCCGAGGGTCGCGAGATCCGTCTCGGCGCGCTCGTGTTCGTTGCCGACGACTCCGCTTGGCTCCACTCGATGTCGAGGCACTCCCCGTCCACGGGGCGACGCACTTTCGTGTGTGCGTCTGTGGCATACTTCTTCGACAGCCGTCGACTCAGTATCGGTCGGCTCCTGTGGCATCCTCGCTCCCCGCTGTTCGCCGGCGCAAGCGTTCTGGTCGGTCGTGGCTCCAGCGGTGGTGAGACACGCGGTGGCTCGCCAATCGGCCACCCCGCAAGTCGCGGCAATCGAGCCCGACGAAACTCTCTACGGCCTGTTCGACTGGGTCCGTCGAGACTGCAACCGAGTGCGACAACAGTGATCCCGCGGAGAAAGTCCTGATGGTCAATGGACCGCGCAGTCCTCCTGGTTTCCCCCGCGATGACGATGGCGATGGCGGCGGCGATCCGTCGCGTGTCCACGAGGACTACTGCCCCGAGCCCTTCTCTTCCCAGCCGAGGGAAGAGGTTCGCCGCCATAATATGGATGCACTTCACACTCCTATCGTTGGAGAAACCCCCGAGGCCCGGGCCTTGGAGGAGGCACGCCTGGCCAACTTGGCTGAGCGCACTCGACTGGAGAATCTCCAGCACGCACTCGGCGAGCGTGCTCGGCAGCGGATTCCTGAGTCCAGTCGACGACAGCTTTTTCCGCCCCCAACTCAGGTATACCGAACTCCGATTCAGAATCTCACAGCTGTAGCTCGAATAGCAGAGTCGATTCAGCCTTCCCAGTCAGAAGCTGGCAGAGGTTTGATGCAGATCCGGGCTTTACTCCGGGCAGTGGGAGAGCAGAACACAACAGTGTCTCAGTCGCGGAATAGGATTCATAGCAGATCTGTGGTGGCAGACACAGTTTAGTCGGCTCACAGCCCAAGATCGCCTCCGAGGCGTGAGGGACGTGGAGATCGGTGAGAACAACACAGAAACCGTGAGCAGTATGATCACTGACTCAACCACGATGATCGTCATCGAGTGCCCATGCCTCCCCCAAGGAGTGGGTCATACGTGCCTCGGCAACACAATGACAGACGCCCTCACATTGGTGGGCGAAGGATTCCAGTCGACCCCCGAGAGCCGGGCTTTGGTGTGAGATCTATTCTCGTTCAGGGTCTGGTTGACAGGAACAAAGCTCACAGAGAAGGTCATGACAGAGATTATCCGACCAGCATAGTGCATGTCTTAGGTCCAGAGTGTTTCAGCAGAGCCATCAGGGCTGCAGTGATTCCTCCCAACTTCAGGTTGGCGACTGGAGTCAGCAAGTTCACTGGTGAGTCCAAGCCTGACACTTGGCTTGAGGACTACCGAGTGGCTGTTCAAATTGGCGGCGGCAATGATGAAGTGGCCATGAAGCACCTTCCTCTGATGTTGGAGGGATTGGCCAGAGTGTGGTTGAATCAGTTAGCACCTGGCAGCATATATAGTTGGGAGGAACTCGCCCGAGTGTTTGTTAGGACCTTTGAAGGTACATGCAAACGGCCAGCAGGGTTAACAGAGTTGTAGTCCTGTGTGCAGAAACCGAATGAAACCTTGAGAGATTATGGCCAGAGATGGATCACATTGCACCACACAGTGGAGAATGTGTCACATCACCAAGCAGTTTGTGCCTTCAAGGAAGGTGTCAAGTATCCAGAATTGAACCTGAAGTTCGGTCAGACCGGGGATATGTCTCTGAGTCGGATGATGGAGATTGCCACCAAGTATGCTAATGGTGAAGAGGAGGATCGACTCTGGAGTGGCAAGCACAAAACAGTCGCCCAGGAAACCGGAGGAGGGAATTCCAGTAGGAAACAGAAGCGCAAAGCCGAGCCAGCTGCTCCTGGTGAAGCCTTAGCCGTGACTCAAGGAAAGTTAAAGGGGAAGCCCAAAGGGCCGTGGAACCCCAAGAAAGTGAAAGATCAAGATGGAAATGATGTGTTGGATTTACCATGCCACATTCACACCAAAAAAGATGAAGAGGGTAATTTCATTTACCCTAAACACACCACTCGACAGTGTCGGCTCCTGATTCAGCAGTTCCGAGAGAAACAACCCAAGGAGAAGGAAAAGGAGTCAGACAAGGGTGAGGATAAGGAAGAAGATGATGATGGTTTCCCCAACATCAATTCCACTCTGATGATTTTTGCTGATGTTGAGAGCAAAAGTCGACTGAAAGGCATTAATAGAGAAGTGAACATGGTCGCTCCGGCGACGCCCAGTTATTTGAAGTGGTCTTAGACTGCCATTACATTCGACCAGTCTGATCACCCAGCACGCATAGCCACCCCTGGGAGGCAAGCGTTGGTGGTCAACCCAGTTGTTGAAGGCACTCGGCTGACTAAGGTGCTGATGGATGGTGGCAGTGGCCTGAATATCCTTTATGTTGAAACCTTGAAAGGGATGGGCATTCCGATGTCCAAACTTAGTGAAAGCAATATGAGTTTCCATGGGGTTATACCTGGCAAGAAGGCTGAATCACTCGGCCAGATCGCCCTCGATGGGGTTTTCGGTGATTCCAAGAATTACCGCAAGGAAGATGTCACGACCGGGTTTTCGGGATATTAATTCCCCAGAAAACGGTCGTTGTGCTCATCGGCCCCAGGATTACTGTTAGCCGATGAGGCACCAACTTGATACAAGAATTCCAAACAAGTACAAAAATATGTAGTACAAGACCATCTAGGCCTAGGAGTACAACATTTGGTTTGCTAGTGGTTGAGGGCGGAAGCGGTTGGATACATCTGCGCCTATGGGACTCCATTTCCCACAAGAACAGCTGACCAGGATAACTCCTATCTTCGCGAGGCTGCAAACGTCAACACGTAGGTTCCGAGGTTGTCACCGCGATGCTTATCTCCAAGCAAGGAATCTGGCCAAGACAATAGCCAGGGACAAGCCAGTGAGTACGTTTGAATGTACTCACAAACATTAAGGACACGGGTATAATATATGATCACACGCCTGTCACGAATAGATACGAACACCATGATGCACACATGTGGTTAAAATAATTCAAAGTAAAATACTGGGTGCCAAGCGAGTGTCTGAATGACTCCTCGAGCGGAAGATGCAGAATAGTAATACTGGTGCCAAACGAGTGTCTGAATGACTCCTCGAGCGGAAGATGCAGAATAATAATGCCGCAGTCGGGCGTCTGAGCGACACCACAGAAAGGGCTTGTAAGAAAATAATCACAGCGAACATCTAGGAGGTAGGACCATCCCAGGGATACTCAATCATATACATAAAATAAAAGGTTAGTCCAGAATAATAAAGATCACAATCCAATACGTGCCATAATCATAAATGATATTATTATACAGTCGTTTCTCCATCCGAAAACCGATAATTTAGTCAAGCCGTACCTCCATCCGAATACCGTCACCGAGATTCAACCCAGACTGAGGTCTCTACTCAAGAACATGACTATCCAACATGATATATCCTCTGCAGAGGGAGTACCATTTTCCACGAGTAACGGGATTACTCAGTCCCTCTGGACTAATTCCGTCTACGGTCTTTTGACTGAAAACACGCCTGACCTGCACACACCAGCTTAACTCACCAGTGTCTGGAATCACCGACGACACCTGCCAAGCAAAACTCTAAGTGGGGAGGCTACAACCTCGACGTAGCATGGGATCACAAAATTTATACCACGCGCAAACTGGGGAAGCTATCCCCTTCGGCTACAACCGAAACACCCATGCCCCCGGACCGGATGACTGGCTTTAATCCATGGCCATGGGACCCTCATCACGGCCTCTCTGTACGGTGTGTGCTTTGGAAAGGGGTTGACAACCTACTGAACCATACCCTGTCCCCTGCAGGGACAAGTGGTGGTACCGACAAAGAAGGAAGCTATTGATCAAGACTCGGTCTACAACCGACTCAGGTGGTCTAAGTATCCACCAACAACATTACCACTAGTGAAATAAATCACCACTCCTCGAGCCTCACCATGCTATGCCGGGCATACTCGTCTCAACGAGGGATTAGGGACAAGCTCGTGTCTACCCAAGACCACGACTTTCCCGGCTTCCTACCGGTGTGCAAGAGAAGCTCACGAGGATGATCCAAATTAGTAGTGTATCCATTGCTGACCACAAAACAACTCCAAGGTGCACTCATGCACGAGACTATATCGGTACATAAACTATCACACACTCCAAGTCAAAGGTGTTGTGATCGCATCCAAACACCACAACGAAATATTATGCCAGAGTTCAGAAATGCTTGCCTTCAAGAGTATGCAAAGGATGCACTTATTGGAAGCTTTCCTTTTCCTCCAAAAATCCTATTTTGAAAAATGCACAAATACAAATATTTCAAACACAGTACCAAAACCTGTCTCAAATATTTTTGAAATAAATCTTAAAATAAACTAGGTAAAATTTGAGAGAGGTAGGAAAAAGAATCAACTCATTTGGAGTATTATTTTAAAAGTTATAGCCAGTCAAAGTCTGGTCAACTCTGTATTTAAAAAAAACAGAAAAAGGAAAATGCTTCGAGGGAAATACGCTTTCGCAGCAGAGAAACGTACGCGGGGTTTTGCGCCACCACTTAACCAGAGAGGGGACGGCTGCGCGGGTCACTGACAGTGGGTCCAGAGGGCCCACTAGTCAGGTTTGACTGGTCTCCTTCTCCCTCCTTTCTCGGCGCCCGAACGGTGGCGGGGCTCCGGCGATCGCCGTCGTCGAACGGCTGCACCTCACGGGCATCCAAGGGCGGGGATGGAACGGCCAGACCGAGGCGGTCCTTTGGGTGTTTGAAGGATCGTCGGAGGTGGGAGGAATCGCTGGAGGCGAGCTCCGCGGTGGGGGAAAGCTACGGTGGTGAAGTGCTTTTTGTGCTCCGGTGGTCTCTGATCGAAAATGAGTAGCTGGGCAGCTCCGCAAGGACCAGAGGGAGCGATTGGTGGTGCTGGTTGGGCGGGAGGGTGGCCGGCTGCGAAGAATTGCACCGGAGCTCCGCGGCGGCCGAGCTGGCCGGAGTTGGGGAGGGCGGTCCTCTCCGGTCAATCTACTGCTAGGGGAGCTCTACGGGGAGGGCCTGACGTCGCCTGAGTGCTCGGAGGAGCTCGGGGTTCCCGTTATATAGGCGCTCGAGGGTGGACCGTGGCGGTAGAAGATAGGATCGCCGGCGACAGCCGTTGCTGTAGTGGCAGGGCATCGTGGCGGCGACGAATGCGTTCCGACGAGTGGGGGGATAAGCACGGCATGTGCTCTGAGGCAGCTGTCGTGCGCTGGTGGCTTGGGCGGCGCCGTCCGCGGCGGAATCCGCTGCCGACGCCGGCGTGCCGCCAAGGGCGCGGCCAGCGGCGCAGCAGGACGCCAGAGAGATCGTGGAGCAGGGGGCGGCTAGTGCGCGGTTCAGCAATGCAGAGGGGGCCAGGGTCGGGTCGCGTCGAGTGTGGCAGTGCGGCGTGTCGGCGTAGTGCGCGCGCGTGCTAAACGTGCGCTCTGGGCGCGCCCAGAGCACGCACGGGACCTGCTCGACGAAATGCCAGCGCGCTCTAGAGAGCTTGGTTGGGGCTGGCAAAGAACAGAACAAGGATAGGGGTGGCTAGGAGATCAGTGGACATGATTGTTGTGTCCTAGGAGCAAGTCCACAGTGCAAACAAAGAACTCATGCCAAAACAGACTGTGCACACCAGGTGTTCGACAGAAAGCCAAGTGCACTTAGGCAACTCTTGGAGTGGCCAAAATCTCCAGATCAGTGTCTCTTTAGATGCAGGAGATGGTGGTAAGATTAGTTTGGCAAAATCACAAAGTTGATAGTGCAAGTTTTGCAAAACACCAGTTTTGGACAGAAAGAAAAAGGGTTTAGAACATGCACTTCAAAACCTCCAATGAGCCCAATCTCCTGGACTCAAGAGTTTGGTAGGGA
The DNA here is from genome assembly GCF_018294505.1 of Triticum aestivum. NCBI lineage: Eukaryota > Viridiplantae > Streptophyta > Magnoliopsida > Poales > Poaceae > Triticum > Triticum aestivum. The sequence continues at coordinate 124,515,408 of NC_057814.1, read as the reverse complement.
GGGCTACAAGTAGGCAAAAGCTCAGGGTCACTAGAGCAAGGAAAAATATGGTTGCAGTACAAATCACCAAATTGGACCAGAATGCAAAAGAGGTTGATTCACTCAAATTTTTCAAAGAACATCACTGGGTTTTTGCTTGAAGGTGAAGTGTATGCATCCACTGACATCTCCAAACACTTGGAAAAATTTTCAGGAGAACATTCAAATGGGTTGCAGTGCAAAAGTGCGTACTGGACCAGATTGGAAAAGTTGGTGTAGAGCTCAAAATCTCCAATGGCCAGGAGGTATTTTTGCATAGAAGTGATGTGGGAACATCACATGACATCCCCAAAATTTGGTGGAATTTTTAGAAGCATTTATCAAATGGTTGTAGTGCAAAAAGGAGCTCCAAATTTGTGAAAGATCATTTTAAAAGGATTAAAACTCATGAATAAAGAATATGCAAATAAATCCACTGATAAAGGATTGATTTTATAGAGAGGGCACACAAGTCCAAAAATACTCTTTGAAGGTTTTTTTTTCCACTTGAAGCAAAAAAAATCCAAAAATCAAAAAAAATAAATCTTGACAATTGGAAAAGTTTTATTTCCTCGCAACATTTTAATAAATAAAACAAGGTCAAATTTTTTTGGGTGTTACAACACTACCCCCCTTAAGAAAAAATCTCGTCCTCGAGATTTGTTAAAAGTTGTTTTGAACAAGAATTCTTTTGAAATAAAATTTGTTTTTAACAAAGAAAATCCTGCAAATGCACAAAAACAAGATGGTTATAGTGAGAGGGCAATAAGTGGTGTAAAACCACAGTGTGGTACACTGGCGTGGCGTGGAAAAATCCACGGCTAGGGAAAACGAGACATTTCTACGGGATACAGTAATTTAGAATAAATTCTAAATTACTAAAACACGCTGGTCGCACCCGAGAGCACAGTGCTCTCTCTGTTTGACAGGTGGGCCCAGGGCCCACTGTCGGCCTCTTCTCCTTCCTCTGGCTCTCTCTCTCTCACGCGTTCTCTCGCGCTTCCTCCACCGGCGATGCCTAGCTCGTAGGGCATCGAGGCCGTACCGCGGTAGTGCGCGGCGTGCTAGCTGCCGGTGCAGCGTGCACTCACTTCGCAGGCCAGGGCGCTGTCGGCACTGCTCGCAGCCTCGCCTCCGAACACCGGCGGCCGAGCGACGAGTGGCGCTGGTGGACCTCGCCCACCGTACACCGATCTCGGGCTATAAAACGATCGCGGTGCTCCTCTCTTCTCCCTCACACCCGGCCTCGCTCCTACTCCTCCTTCCTTCTCCTCCATAGCTGCTGGCAGGAGCTCGAGCCGAGGCCCTAATGGCGGAGGCAATGCCGGACTGGTATGTGGTCCTGGTGTGTGGAGGCTTGGCGGTGCTGCTGGGGTCCTCCGTGCTCCTGTGCGCGATGATCCTAGATGATCATCGTGATGCTGCCGCTCGAGTGTTAGCTCTTCGCGGTGGCGGGGATCATGTGGATTAGACGCGCCTTCGGGGCTGACTGCTGTCGGAGTGCCGGGGCAGCTTGCGCTCGAAGGAACACTCACAAGTCTCTCTCACTGAGACTGTGGTGTCCTCGAGTGTGGTTAGATAGGCGCAAAAAAAGTGCTCGCGGATTTGTAACAGTGCTCGAGGTCGAGTGGTTGCTGCATGAGAGTTTGCTGTAACGATGACAAGCGAATAAAAAAAATCTATGTCGCGAAAAAATACATATATACGCAGCAATAACTCGGGGGAAAGAAATCTCCTCGAAAACATGTTGCGAGAGAAAAATAATCAGACCCGAACTAACGGCAGTAAAACTGCTCACAAAACAGAGACTAAAGAAAATCGGATCCGTTGCACAGAGATTTTACGAACATGCTGCAACACATAAATACAAGTACTGGGACAAAAATACATCGGAGGCGTTTACATGGAAAACGGTAAAGCGACAGGGTCCTGAGAAAACGCCTCTGGCACCGGGGCACACTCCTCTTCTATCGGGGGAAGCGGGTTGACCAGTCGATGAATGCGCCCTCCTTGGTCAGGCCTTAGTGGTCTGCCAATAGCGATCCGAGGATTTAAATCAGCGAGGCTCTGGAGATAACCCATTACTTGCTGAGTTAAACGCTCCTGAGCGATGACGTACTGGGCAAGGTTGGCCAGTACTGGATGTCTCTCGATGCGCCCACCGGGAAAAGATGCAACTTCTCCGGGTGCTGCACGGCTCGGAAAATAATAGTACCCTCGCTCACTGGCATAGGGCACTGCGAATCGAAGGCGGGTGAGCGCCTCGTACGCAGCAGCTTCTATAGCCCTATGCGGGGTCGGCATGGATTTCCCCACGAAGGAGACTTCCGTTGGGTCTTGGTTTGGGTATGCGGGAGGGATGTGCACCACTGCCCAGTATTTCGAGGTGGAAGGAGTGATCCTCGATTTGAGCAACTCGTACTGGGGTGGACGGGTGGCACTCATAGTACTGCAGGTAAAGTCCCACAATAATTTGACAAAGCTACCCGGGGTTGCGTCTGGGGTTCTTAGATAAATACTGGGGGTCGACATGGCAGGAAAGGCTGTGAGTGTGGCGCACAACGGTGAGGGGTGCTCGGCAAGGTCACGAAGTGGCCTTTATATAGCACCGGGGCTGGGATATCTACCGGGGTGAAGGGTAACTGGCTGCCGATCCTGTACTCGGGTCAAAGCCACAGATATACACGTCACATAAATGGGACGCATTACTGTGGGAGCCGACGGGGTTGGTCTAGGTAGCTGCGCCCGAAACACAGAGATGCAACTGTACGCCAACGTACACATGCATAGCCACTACTCCAAAAATAAGAGCGCTCAAACAGACGGCATGCAATAAAGGCGATACAAGGCCACACATTACAAAGCGTAGAAAAACTAAGGCTCGATACAACTTTGAGCGACTTAGTCTACTTCGTTAATGTCCAAGTGGGCTGGCCTTGCGGACGCCGATGCTTCTCCACGGTTCTCACCGTCGGGGTTTGCTGGTTGAGGCTGAAGTGCTGCAGGGTCGGGGAGATGGTGATGGCCATCCCGGGGGTTGTTGGCCCAAATCCCGTTGGAATGGGTTTCCAAAAGGCGACGAAGCGCTTCTGGGGTCACCAAAGTGCTCTGGTTGATGGCTGGCGCAGACCTCAAGGGATCGATCGGGTGCCCGAACAACACGACTGGGTTGTCGGTGTCGGGTTCCGCTTCTCTTCTCGCCGGGGCTCGGCGAACCAGCTCTCCACGAGCCGCGATCAGATCGAGAGTGACCTGATCGAACAGTTGCTCTAGTGCGCTTACATAGCGCACCAGATGCAACAGCGCAGGATCCGTCTCGTGGTCTCCGTTGGCTACTTGGGGCGGCCTACCATACCCGTCGCGACTGGGGTAGTAGTAGAACGAGCGACAGTTAACTCTGGGCAACAAGTGCCGGAGTTGAACTATAGCTTCGCGGGCTGCCAGTTGGATGGCTTGTGGCTCGAAGGGAGTTGTCCTTCCAGTGAACCTGTAGGGGCGTTCTGGCGACAGACCCCTACCGTAGATGTGCACAGTGGCCCAGTACTGATGGCTCTCACCGTACATGGGTCCCTGGTACGCAACATACTCAGGAGGCTCTTCTAATGCATAGGCACGGCGGGTGAGGTTTGCGAGCATGGTCACAAAACCTCCAAGGTTGGTTGCTGTGGTCTCATTGTGAACAATGGGGCCAGGCATCGTGGCTGGGTTTGGGGGAAAGAGGCTGTGCTGTGCCGAGGCTAGCGTGCCCTTTTTATAGGGAAAGGGGACGGAGTCTTCCTCCGCACGCTGTGATAGAGACGGGTTGGGGGTCGGTCACTGGCGCGTGATCGACGGGCTAGCCGGATAGGTTGGGCACCGTCCGTCGAAAAGGGCGTCGGGTCACTGTGGAGCTATCTTACGCGGGAAGCTTGACCGGGGTCAGGCTAAGGTCTGGTGGTTTGGTTAACCTAAGTTTATTGACCTGGCTAAGATAGGATTAGCCAATGGTCAGCCTGGCTCTGATACCAAGTCTGTCACGACCTGGTTTTCGGGATATTAATTCCCCAGAAAACGGTCGTTGTGCTCATCGGCCCCAGGATTACTGTTAGCCGATGAGGCACCAACTTGATACAAGAATTCCAAACAAGTACAAAAATATGTAGTACAAGACCATCTAGGCCTAGGAGTACAACATTTGGTTTGCTAGTGGTTGAGGGCGGAAGTGGTTGGATACATCTGCGCCTATGGGACTCCATTTCCCACAAGAACAGCTGACCAGGATAACTCCTATCTTCGCGAGGCTGCAAACGTCAACGCGTAGGTTCCGAGGTTGTCACCGCGATGCTTATCTCCAAGCAAGGAATCTGGCCAAGACAATAGCCAGGGACAAGCCAGTGAGTACGTTTGAATGTACTCGCAAACATTAAGGACACGGGTATAATATATGATCACACGCCTGTCACGAATAGATACGAACACCATGATGCACACATGTGGTTAAAATAATTCAAAGTAAAATACTGGGTGCCAAGCGAGTGTCTGAATGACTCCTCGAGCAGAAGATGCAGAATAGTAATACTGGTGCCAAACGAGTGTCTGAATGACTCCTCGAGCGGAAGATGCAGAATAATAATGCCGCAGTCGGGCGTCTGAGCGACACCACAGAAAGGGCTTGTAAGAAAATAATCACAGCGAACATCCAGGAGGTAGGACCATCCCAGGGATACTCAATCATATACATAAAATAAAAGGTTAGTCCAGAATAATAAAGATCACAATCCAATACGTGCCATAATCATAAATGATATTATTATACAGTCGTTTCTCCATCCAAAAACCGATAATTTAGTCAAGCCGTACCTCCATCCGAATACCGTCACCGAGATTCAACCCAGACTGAGGTCTCTACTCAAGAACATGACTATCCAACAGGATATATCCTCTGCAGAGGGAGTACCATTTTCCACGAGTAACGAGATTACTCAGTCCCTCTGGACTAATTCCGTCTACGGTCTTTTGATTGAAAACACGCCTGACCTGCACACACCAGCTTAACTCACCAGTGTCTGGAATCACCCACGACACCTGCCAAGCAAAACTCTAAGTGGGGAGGCTACAACCTCGACGTAGCATGGGATCACAAAATTAATACCGCGCGCAAACTGGGGAAGCTATCCCCTTCGGCTACAACCGAAACACCCATGCCCCCGGACCGGATGACTGGCTTTAATCCATGGCCATGGGACCCTCATCACGGCCTCTCTGTACGGTGTGTGCTTTGGAAAGGGGTTGACAACCTACTGAACCATACCCTGTCCCCTGCAGGGACAAGTGGTGGTACCGACAAAGAAGGAAGCTATTGATCAAGACTCGGTCTACAACCGACTCAGGTGGTCTAAGTATCCACCAACAACATTACCACTAGTGAAATAAATCACCACTCCTCGAGCCTCACCATGCTATGCCGGGAATACTCGTCTCAACGAGGGATTAGGGACAAGCTCGTGTCTACCCAAGACCATGACTTTCCCGGCTTCCTACCGGTGTGCAAGAGAAGCTCACGAGGATGATCCAAATTAGTAGTGTATCCATTGCTGACCACAAAACAACTCCAAGGTGCACTCATGCACGAGACTATATCGGTACATAAACTATCACACACTCCAAGTCAAAGGTGTTGTGATCGCATCCAAACACCACAACGAAATATTATGCCAGAGTTCAGAAATGCGTGCCTTCAAGAGTAACCAAAGGATGCACTTATTGGAAGCTTTCCTTTTCCTCCAAAAATCCTATTTTGAAAAATGCACAAATACAAATATTTCAAACACAGTACCAAAACCTGTCTCAAATATTTTTGAAATAAATCTTAAAATAAACTAGGTAAAATTTGAGAGAGGTAGGAAAAAGAATCAACTCATTTGGAGTATTATTTTAAAAGTTATAGCCAGTCAAAGTCTGGTCAACTCTGTATTTAAAAAAAACCAGAAAAAGGAAAACGCTTCGAGGGAAATACGCTTTCGCAGCAGAGAAACGTACGCGGGGTTTTGCGCCACCACTTAACCAGAGAGGGGGCGGCTGCGCGGGTCACTGACAGTGGGTCCAGAGGGCCCACTAGTCAGGTTTGACTGGTCTCCTTCTCCCTCCTTTCTCGGCGCCCGAACGGTGGCGGGGCTCCGGCGATCGCCGTCGTCGAACGGCTGCACCTCACGGGCATCCAAGGGTGGGGATGGAACGGCCAGACCGAGGCGGTCCTTTGGGTGTTTGAAGGATCGTCGGAGGTGGGAGGAATCGCCGACGGCGAGCTCCGCGGCGGGGGAAAGCTACGGTGGTGAAGTGCTTTTTGTGCTCCGGTGGTCTCTGATCGAAAATGAGTAGCTGGGCAGCTCCGCAAGGACCAGAGGGAGCGATTGGTGGTGCTGGTTGGGCGGGAGGGTGGCCGGCTGCGACAAATTGCACCGGAGCTCCACGGCGGCCGAGCTGGCCGGAGTTGGGGAGGGCGGTCCTGTCCGGTCAATCTACTGCTAGGGGAGCTCTACGGGGAGGGCCTGACGTCACCTGAGTGCTCGGAGGGGCTCGGGGTTCCTGTTATATAGGCGCTCGAGGGTGGACCGTGGCGGTAGAAGATAGGATCGCCGGCGACAGCCGTTGCTGTAGTGGCAGGGCATCGTGGCGGCGACGAATGCGTTCCGACGAGTGGGGGGATAAGCACGGCCTGTGCTCTGAGGCAGCTGTCGTGCGCTGGTGGCTTGGGCGGCGCCGTCCGCGGCGGAATCCGCTGCCGACGCCGGCGTGCCGCCAAGGGCGCGGCCAGCGGCGCAGCAGGACGCCAGAGAGATCGTGGAGCAGGGGGCGGCTAGTGCGCAGTTCAGCGATGCAGAGGGGGCCAGGGTCGGGTCGCGTCGAGTGTGGCAGTGCGGCGTGTCGGCGTAGTGCGCGCGCGTGCTAAACGTGCGCTCTGGGCGCGCCCAGAGCACGCACGGCACCTGCTCGACGAAATGCCAGCGCGCTCTAGAGAGCTTGGTTGGGGCTGGCAAAGAACAGAACAAGGATAGGTGTGGCTAGGAGATCATTGGACATGATTGTTGTGTCCTAGGAGCAAGTCCACAGTGCAAACAAAGAACTCATGCCAAAACAGACTGTGCACACCAGGTGTTCGACAGAAAGCCAAGTGCACTTAGGCAACTCTTGGAGTGGCCAAAATCTCCAGATCAGTGTCTCTTTAGATGCAGGAGATGGTGGTAAGATTAGTTTGGCAAAAACACAAAGTTGATAGTGCAAGTTTTGCAAAACACCAGTTTTGGACAGAAAGAAAAAGGGTTTAGAACATGCACTTCAAAACCTCCAATGAGCCCAATCTCCTGGACTCAAGAGTTTGGTAGGGAGGGCTACAAGTAGGCAAAAGCTCAGAGTCACTAGAGCAAGGAAAAATATGGTTGCAGTACAAATCACCAAATTGGACCAGAATGCAAAAGAGGTTGATTCACTCAAATTTTTCAAAGAACATCACTGGGTTTTTGCTTGAAGGTGAAGTGTATGCATCCACTGACATCTCCAAACACTTGGAAAAATTTTCAGGAGAACATTCAAATGGGTTGCAGTGCAAAAGTGCCTACTGGACCAGATTGGAAAAGTTGGTGTAGAGCTCAAAATCTCCAATGGCCAGGAGGTATTTTTGCATAGAAGTGATGTGGGAACATCACATGACATCCCCAAAATTTGGTGGAATTTTTAGAAGCATTTATCAAATGGTTGTAGTGCAAAAAGGAGCTCCAAATTTGTGAAAGATCATTTTAAAAGGATTAAAACTCATGAATAAAGAATATGCAAATAAATCCACTGATAAAGGATTGATTTTATAGAGAGGGCACACAAGTCCAAAAATACTCTTTGAAGGTTTTTTTTTCCACTTGAAGCAAAAAAGATCCAAAAATCAAAAAAAAATCTTGACAATTGGAAAAGTTTTATTTCCTGGCAACATTTTAATAAATAAAACATAGTCAAAATTTTTTTGGGTGTTACAGAAGAGTTGACATTTGAAGTCGTGGATTTCCAGAGTGCTTATCATGCTATTCTGGGTAGGCCTGCTTATACACGTTTTATGGCTCGACCATGTTACGTGTACCTCAAATTGAAGATGCCTGGTCCCAGAGGAGTGATCACTATCACTGGCAATCGGCAGAAGGCAGAAGAGTGCTTCCAGAAGGGCTCAAAGATCGCCGATGGACAAATGGCAGTAGTAGAATTGCAAGAGTATCAGAAAAATGCAGATCCGAGTGATTTGCTGCGAGCCAAGAAGCCTGCCACAGACTCTGCATTTCAGTCGTCCGGTGAAATGAAGCCGATTCATATTCACCCAACCGATCCCAATGTTGCGCTGACTCACATCTCAACAACACTCGACAGCAAATAGGAAGAAGCACTCATCCAGTTCCTCCGTGAGAACTGGGACATCTTTGCATGGAAGCCTTCTGACATGCCGAGTGTTCCTAGGGGGCTGGCTGAGCACCATTTGGGAGTCGACCCAAAAGTGAAACCAGTCAAAGAACATCTTCGACGGTCCGCCGTACAGAAGAGAAAAGAAATTGGTGAAGAAGTGGCTCGGCTCCTGGCAGCTGAGTTCATCCGAGAGATTTACCACTCCGAGTGGCTCGCTAATGTTGTCATGGTCCCCAAGAAGGACGACTCACTTCGCATGTGCATTGACTTCAAGCATATCAATCGGGCCTGCCCGAAAGATCATTTTCCTCTCCCCCGCATCGACTAAATAGTCGATTCGACTGCGGGGTGTGAGCGCTTGTCCTTTTTGGACGCCTATTCCGGGTATCATCAGATCCGACTGTATGGACCCAATGAGATAAAAACAGCTTTCATCACTCCATTCTGGTGCTTCTGTTATGTCACCATGCCATTCGGCCTCAAGAACGCCGGAACCACATTCATGAGGATGATTCAGAAGTGTTTGCTCACTCAAATCAGTCGGAATGTGGAAGCATACATGGATGACATTGTAGTCAAGTCACTTAAGGGTTCCGACCTGCTGGCTGACCTTGCTGAAACTTTTGCCAACCTCAGAAGGTACGATATCAAGCTTAATCCATCAAAGTGCACATTCGGAGTTCCTGGCGGAAAATTACTCGGTTTCCTCGTTTCCGAACGAGGGATCGACGCTAACCCAGAGAAAGTTGGTGCTATACTCCAGATGAAACGCCCTGTGTGTGTGCACGATGTCCAGAAGCTTACTGGTTGTTTGGCCACCTTGAGTCGATTCATTTCTCGCCTTGGTGAAAAGGCATTACCTCTTTACCAACTGATGAAGAAGTCTGATAAGTTCGAGTGGACTCCTGAAGCTGATGCAGCGTTTGTAGAGCTCAAAGCCCTGCTTTCCACCCAGCCGGTGCTCGCTGCCCCAATCAGCAAAGAGCCTTTACTGCTTTACATTGCAGCCACTGGACAAGTTGTCAGTACAGTACTCACGGTCGAGCGGTAAGAAGAAGGAAAAGCCTATAAAGTTCAGCGCCCAGTATATTATGTTTATGAAGTTCTGACTCCATCATAGCAAAGATATCCACATTATCATAAGCTTGTTTATGGGATTTACATGACCACGAAGAAGGTTGCACACTATTTCTCTGATCACTCCATTACAGTCGTCAGCGACGCTCCATTATCAGAGATTTTGAACAACAGAGATGCAACTGGTCGAGTGGCAAAGTGGGCGATCGAACTCCTTCCCTTGGATATCAAGTTTGAGGCAAAGAAAGCTATCAAGTCCCAAGCAATAGCAGATTTCCTCGCCGAGTGGATCGAACAGCAGTTGCCGACTCAAGTTCACTCAGAACATTGGACCATGTTCTTTGATGGATCCAAGATGCTGAATGGTTCCGGTGCTGGGGTGGTATTGGTATCCCCCCGAGGAGACACGCTCAGATATGTCCTCCAGATTCACTTTGATTCCTCCAACAACGAAGTTGAATATGAAGCACTCCTGTATGGGTTGCGTATGGCCATTACACTCGGCGTCCGTCGCCTCATGGTCTACGGCGACTCAGATTTGGTGGTTAATCAAGTGATGAAGGAGTGGGACGTTAGAAGCCCAGCTATGACTGGTTACTGTAATGCGGTGAGAAAGTTAGAAAAGAAGTTTGAGGGGTTAGAGCTCCATCATATACCCTGACTGAAAAATCAAGCAACTGATGATTTGGCAAAGATAGGTTCCAAGAGGGAGGCCATTCCCAGCAACGTGTTTTTGGAACACATTCATACACCTTCAGTTCAAGAAGATCCTTTCACTGAAGAGCCCCCACAGCCTAAGAGTGCCGCAGATCTGACTGAAGTCGAAGTCCCAGCCATGATCAACTTGATCATGGAGGTTTTGGTCATCACTCCTGACTGGACAGTGCCGTATATTTCATACATTCTTACGAAGGAAATCCCAGAGAATGAGGAAGAGGCTCGACAGATCATCCGTCGATCCAAAGCCTTTACTGTGATAAGAGGACAGTTGTTCAGAGAAAGTGCGACTGGAGTCTGCCAGAAATGCATAACACCAGAAGAAGGTCGAGTGATCCTCAATGACATCCACTCGGGGACCTGTGGTCACCATGCGTCCTCTCGGACCATTGTGGCCAAAGCATACCGAGCAGGATTTTACTGGCCACGAGCAAATGAGATGGCAAAAGAAATAGTCGACAAGTGTGAAGGTTGCCATTTTTACTCCAACATGTCTCACAAGCCTGCGTCGGCCCTGAAGACCATTCCACTCATCTGGCCCTTTGCTGTTTGGGGTTTGGATATGGTTGGACCTCTAAGGACTGGTTGGAGCATCTTTACTCACGTGCTCTTGGCAGTCTACAAGTTCACCAAATGGATTGAAGCCAAGCCTATCAAAAACCTTGAAGCCAGTACTGCTGTCAGCTTCAACAGAGAGCTAACATTCAGATATGGTGTTCCACACAGCATCATCACTGACAATGGGTCAAACTTCGATTCTGATGAGTTCAGAGCCTTCTGTGCTTCCCAAGGTACTCGAGTCGACTACGCTTCAGTCGCTCACCCCCAGTCGAATGGACAAGCTAAAAGAGCAAACGGATTGATTCTCAAAGGGATGAAACCCCGTCTGATGCGTGATCTCAAACACACAGCAGGAGCCTGGGTCGATGAACTTCCGTCAGTGCTGTGGGGACTAAGGACAACTCCCAATCGGTCGACTGGCCGAACTCCATACTTCTTAATTAGTTTATGGAGCTGAAGCTGTACTTCTGAGTGAATTGCTCCACAATGCACCCCGAGTCGATCTTTTCTCAGAAGATGAAGCAGAACAGGCACGACATGATGCAGTCGATCTCCTGGAAGAGGAAAGAGAGATGGCTTTGATCCGGTCAACCATCTATCAGCAAGACTTGCGTCGATTTCATGCCAGAAATGTGAGGGGTCGGGCATTTCAACAGCGAGACCTGGTTCTCCGAGTGGATCAGCAGAAACCACACAAGCTCGCTCCTGCCTGGGAAGGTCCCTTCATTGTCACCAGAGTGCTCCACAACGGAGCGTACCACCTCTACAATGTCGAGCACAAGAAAGACGAGCCGCGCACTTGGAATGCGGAGCTGCTCCGCCCAGTTTATACTTAAGCACTCATTCCGTCGAGATGTAATAAGAAATACCTTTGTAGTCTGTTTATCAAAGACAAGAGCTTTACAGTCTTCTAAAATGATTGTCGTTGCTTATATTTGTGTCTGAAATCCCCCAGTGGGTGGCTTAGCCGCGAATCCATTTCGCCTTAGTTTAAACAAATCCTACCGAGTGGTGAGCAAGCCTCTCACTCGGGGGCTTAGCGGCGAATCCGTTTCGCCTAAGTTTAAAAAAATCCTACCGAGTGGTGAGCAATCCTCTCACTCGGGGGCTTAGCTGCGAATCCGTTTTGCCTAAGTTTAAAAAAAATCCTACCGAGTGGTGAGCAAGCCTCCCACTCGGGGGCTTAGCTGCAGTCCAGTACTCGCCTAAGTTAAAAAAATCCTACCGAGTG